>NC_143409.1:17538712-17690227 GCF_052110815.1 Crocodylus siamensis | reverse complement strand
CCTGGTCACTCCTGGCGGTGCTCGGGGAAACAGTGACTTCCCCAATGCCTGCTGATCCCCCCTGACTAGTTTATAACAGGCCACAAGATCCCCCCTCAGCCTTCTCTTTTGGAGGCTGAACAGGTTCAGGTCCCGCAGCCTGTCCTCATAGGGCCTGCCCTGTTGTCCCCTGATCATACGAGTGGCTTCCTCTGGACCCTCTCGATGCCATCGATATCCCTCTTGAAGTGCGGCGCCCAGAACTGGACGCAGTACTCCAGCTGCGGCCTGACCAATGCCGCATAGAGGGGGAGGGATCACCTCCTTGGACCTGCTCGAGATGCATCTGTGGATGCATGCCAAGGTGCGGTTGGCCTTCCTTACTGCCTCTCCACACTGCCGGCCCATGTTCATCTTGGAGTCAATGATGACCCCCAGATCCCTTTCCGCCTCCGTGCTGACAAGAGGGGAGTTCCCCAACCTGTAGGTATGGTGCCAGTTGTTCCTCCCGAGGTGCATCACCTTGTACTTGTCTGTGTTGAAGCCCATCCTATTCTCGTCCGTCCACCCTTGTAACCTGTCTAGATCAGATTGTAGCCTGTTGCATCCTTCCACTGTTCCCACTTCCCCCCACATCTTAGTGTCATCAGCAAATTTGAACAGGGTGCTTTTTACCCCCTTGTCCAAATCGCTGATGAAGATGTTGAACAGTGCGGGCCCGAGGACTGAGCCCTGCGGAACCACACTGCCCACGTCCCTCCAGGCTGAGAAGGACCCATCCACTACCACCCTCTGGGTGCAGCCCTCCAGCCAGTTGGCGACCCATTTGACTGTGTGGGTGTCTACACCACAGCCCCCCAGTTTCTTAATGAGAACAGGGTGAGAGACAGTGTCAAAAGCCTTCCGAAGTCCAGGAAGACTATATCCACTGCTACCCCTGCATCTAATGATCTGGTGATCTGATCGTAAAAGGCCGCCAGGTTGGTCTGACAGGACCTGCCACTGATGAACCCATGTTGGTTGCCCCTAAGCATGCAGTCTGCTGCTGGCCCCTTCTGGATGTGTGCCAGCATAATTTTTTTGAACAGCTTGCCTAGGATCGAGGTGAGACTAACCGGCCTATAGTTTCCCGGGTCTTCCTTCCTGCCTTTTTTGAAGATGGGGACCACGTTGGCCCTCATCCAGTCCTCCGGTACCTCACCAGAGCACCACGAGTGCTCATAAAGTTGTGCCAGGGGACTTGCAATGACCTCGGCCAGTTCCTTTAGAACTCTAGGGTGGAGATCATCCGCGCTGGCTGACTTGAATACATCCAACCCCTCCAGAAGCTCCCAAACTAAATCCTCGCTAACCCGTGGCCCAGGTGTGCCTTCCCCGGGGCCTGAGGGGGGCCCAGCAGGGAGGTGGCTGTTTTGGTCCCTACTTAGGAAGACGGAGGCAAAGAAATCGTTAAACAAGTTACACAAACTGGTTTAAGTGATCAGAAGCTGATTTAAACAGAACAGAAGTTCAGTGCACATAAACTGCTTTCAAAATGGCCAAAACTGGGTTAAGATAAACCTGGTTGAATATAATATCAGACTTAACTGATTTGGGTCAAACCAGTTTACAGAACTTGTGTCCAGACCCCTTCCTGTTTTAAGTTAAACCAGAGTCCCCCAGCATGCTCTGCAGCCCTGGGCTGTGTTGTGCTGTCTGCTCCAGGGAGCAGGGCTGGCTCTACCCTTCTGCTCTCTAACTGGGGTGAAGGTAGTATGGCATGGCCCCCTGAGGTGAAGCGGGCTGGAGAGCCTTGGTACCCCAGCCAGGGTCTACCTGGCCAGGGCACAGCAGCCTCTGTCAGGCACCCCTGCCTTTGGTGCTCCAGCAGCAGGGGCAGGGGCATAGCCAGATGCTGGCCAAGGTGAAAGGGAGGGGGTTTATTTCGCCCCTGCCAGTCTAGGCTGGTTCTTTAACAACTGCATGCCAAACCACTGCCTGTACAGCAAAAGTGATTAACACCTTGTTAAAATGTTAATCCAAGAGCCATCAGGACTGCAGTATGTGGCTACCAGCTTTGACTATTTCTCAGTTATTGGTCTACCTGCCTAGCTGACATTTTTTCCTATCCAGAGACTTACTGGAGGAAGGGACAAGATAGGACCCTTCTTAAGGAGAAGACTCCAACCCCTCTCACCTCTGACACCTCTCACCTCTGGCAGAGACTGAAGTAAGATGATAAGGGTGGGGAAGTGGGATGTGTTTTCCCTCAGCTCCCCCCAGCCATAAGGGAGGGGGAAGAGGCTGGGGCATCCGGCTAGCCACCTGCCACCTGTGAGCACAGAGCCAAGCCCTGCAGGACCAGCCTGAGGTGGGAGGTGTTGGCAAAGACCTGGCACAGTCATCCCATGTATGTGCTGGAGACAGAGCTAAGGGAACAGCAAGGGTTGCAGACATTTTTTGCTAGTCTGACAAAAGAATGCAGTGAACTACATTTCCTAGGGTTACCACATGTCAGATTTTTCCTGGACATGTCCTCTTTGAGTCCTCTGATCTCCTTCCAGGTGGGTTTTTCAAATCTGAGGAAATGTCCAGGTTTTTGCTTTGTTCCGCTGGTGGGAGTAGGGGGAGAGGCGATTTTAGGCAGGCAGCACCACATGTGTCTGCACATGCCTCGGGAACTGCAGGCAAGTAAGACTGGGTTAGGGGGCTGGGGCAGGGAGGATTGCCTGACCCTCCAGTGGGGCTGGGGGGAGGCATTTTGAGGGCAGCAGGGTGCTCCATGGCTGGGCTGGCAGCACAGGGGCCTGTGCTCGCAGGGGTGGAGTGGCCAGGAGACACTGCCTAGGGGAGAGGGGTCGTGGTCAAGTCAGGCCTCCTGGTGCAGTGCGGCAGCCCCAGCCCAGGGAGTGGGGGTGCTACAAGCTTCCTCTCCTCTTCCCTCCAGCTTGCGCCAGGGCCGGATTCACTCTGAGCCACTGTGCTCCAGCCCAGTCGGGATGGGGGCAGCTGGGGGCCGTCCAGCAGGGCTGCAGGGAGTGGGGCCTGCAGGTTGTGAGTTAGGGGCATCAGCAGGGATGGGGGGGACTGCAGGTTGGGAATGAGGGGCACCAGCATGGCCCGGGGGGCAGGATACTGCAGTTTGGGAGTGGGGGGGGGCACCAGCAGGGTTGGGTTCTGTGGGTCGGGCGTGAGGGACAGCAGCAGGGTTAGAGGGGGAGGAGGGAGCTGTGGCTTGGCAGTGAGGGGCAAAAGATTGGGCATGGGCAGGTCACCAGGATATCACTGCCCCCTAACAGACATTTCTCCCTCCCCCCCATGACAGGTGTCCCCTTTTTTGGAACTGAAAATATGGTAACTCTACATTTACATTATAAAGCAGAAGCTGTAAAAGGTGGGAGACGAATGCAAGGACTTGTCTTTGGTTTATTACATTCCAGTTAAGTTGGACTAAGCTGTGTGTGCTCTCACTCTGTTTTCCTGGCTGTATCTTAGCTTAGGCAATGGTTTTTGGTTGCTCTGTGGTGTGCTTTAGGTTGCAAAGTTCTGTGTTCAATACATGCGTGCTTCAGCGAGGACTATTCTTGTTCAAGCTTTTATGAATTCAGTGTTACTACTTTTTCCGCCACCCCTCTCCTCAGTCTGGCAGCAGTTGCCCACCCCTCCCTTGAGCTGGTGGGGGGGAGGGGGGGCAGAAGCCTGGCAGGTGCTTCCCCCCCACCCCAACTAGGGCCCCACCCCAGCATGCTGGTGCCTGGCCATGCCCCCTCCACTCCAGCGGGGGCGGGGGGGGAATGTCTCTCTTCCCTCCCCTTTGGCATTGACTGGCAGGCATGCTGTGGCACTCCCAACTTCTGGCTTGAGCTGCTGCAGCCATGCGGCTGCATGTCCTGCATCAAAAGTGAATGTCTGTCCATTTGCTAATTGGTTCAAGCTGTGGTGCTTGGACTAACCTGCAGAGAATCAATCGATTCAGCCTTGGGCTGTTTGACTGTCTGTACCTAGGTCATGTTTTATTTAGACTCTTGGAAGCAGTTTTCATATTTTTAAACCAAATGCATTCTTGGTGCAAGTCCACTGACTTCAGCAGAATACTAGCAGGGATGAATTTGACCTTTGCAGTTAATGTTTTTAGGCTTATTTTAGTACATGTCTGTTGGTGAGAGTTTAAGAATTGGGATTTTTGCATAATGATCCCTCCGACAGCTGTCCAGTACAGTTATAAGATGTCTGAGTGAGGTTTGGAAGGCTGTAGATTGAATTCAGAATTCTGGACTTGTCATTACTTCCCTGTTAATAGAAAAACTGAACTTTGAATGGTGTCTTTGCTGTCTCCAAAGACAGACAGAGTGACACAGACACTCAGCTGCTTTCTGTCTCCAGCAGAGGATATAACTCTTCTTGGCCTGGCTTCTGTGTTACAGTAGGTAGGGGAGACCCCCCCACACACACACACACATTTAAGTAAATTATTAATGAAAGGCTATAATTTTTCATTTGCGTCAGCACCAGCAGCTTCATTTTGATGTCTAGAAACCCCATCCAAAGAAAGTCTTGATAAGACTTTGAAAGAACGTAGGTCAGAATCTGCCTTTATCCTGCAGTTGATTATCCAGAATAAACCTGCTGAAATCAGTAAAGCTGCATGGGTGTAAATGCGGTGAGAAATGTGGTGTCTCTCAGCTTCTACTTAGTACAGATCTTATTAAATTTTCATTTTGGAACTTCTAACAACTGAATATTTCCTACTTTTTCCTATGTAAAATACAGAGAATATCCAGTTGCAACCCAATAATTTAGCAAAAACATTTGAGTAAAACTAAACAAAATAGCAAAATAGCTTTGCCTCTGTTGGCTTCTCTGGAACTCCAGCCCATGTCCTGCAGCCATGTTTTGACCTCTGTTACAACATTGCACCCCAAATGCCACATGTCCTCCCTTATTATATTACATGCAATCATGCTTGCCTGAATTTGTCTCTCTCCAATGTTTAATTTTCCTTTCTTGTGATATAAACAACCACAACCTACAGTTGGAAAGATGGAGAACAAAACACAAGTAGCATACAGATTTTTCATCCTTTCAGTTAAAAAGGAAGACAGAATAAAAGAGGAACTTCACAGAACAGCGTTGCAAGGAGGTTCTATTTCTGTCGGAGAGGGAAGAGGCAGCATGTTTTGACTGGAGTATGGCATGCTTTTTAGTGCACCATCAATATAAAGTAGTCGGATATTTGCTGTTCTGTTACTATTGCACTCACATAAGATGGTGGTGCACAGCCCCTTTTAGTGGTCCATTGTAATCCAGCATGGACGTCATTCAAATGAAATAGCTTTGCGTGTTCAGATCAATATTAGAGAATCAGATAGGTAGATCGCTGTTTTATCATCAAATTAAAGACATCCCAGAACTATTTTTTTAATTCCACTCTTTACAGTTGCTTGGAAACCTCTGGAATGCTGCCAAGGATGTTATCCCTGGAAAACTTAAGCAAGGGCGGGGGGGGAAAACCTGAGAGAAATATCTGGTTTTGAAGAAAATGGAGCCAAAGCAATTCCCAAGTTATATGCATTTTGTTAGTGGACCTCTTAGCTAGGCTGCGCTTGTATCCTACACTTTTTTTTTTTTTACTCCAAGTACTTGTTTATCTCCTTTCAAAACTTATTAATAGCAATTGCACGGATTGTTGTCCTTGTATTGTATTTCCAGTAACGACTACCTGCTGTACTGAAAATGTCTACCTGTTCTTGTAGCCCATCAAGATTGCAGGGGCACTGACTCAAAATGAGTGGCTTGTGGACAAACCTGTAATAGTTGTGTTAGAGCTGCTGGTGAACTAAAATTCAGTAAAAGCAACAGATATCCTTTTAGCCAGAGAGAAATTCATACTTCAGGTTTTTCACTTTGGATGGGAATGGAATGGGAAAAAACAGGATTTGTCCCCTTGGGTTTGGGTTTGGTTTTTTTTTTGAGTATTTGATAAAATGTGCTCATTTACTAATGCTGTAACACTGGAGTGGGTAATTATTTGGGCTGATAGGCCACTTTTAATGAGTTTTGGTGACCTGTTGAGTGCCCCATCCCCCTTTCCCCCTTCTCCTTCTCCCCCCATCCCCCCTTCCCAGGACTGCAATGTGCCCCTGCCCCCTCGCCTCCCCTGCCTAGAGTCCACCCAGCCGGGGCTTTAGCATGCCATGCCCCTCCCCATATCACCCTGCCCTCCTCCCCCATTTCCTCTCTGTGTCTGGACCTGGCAGCTCCTAGCTGTGTCCACAGCTGCCCAGATGTAGCTGGCAGGGTGTTGCTACAGCTACAGGCAGTGACCAGCATGAAAGCCTGAATCCTCCCACAGCTGTAGCATGCCCTGCCCACCCGCCTCCCCCAGCCCCTGGAGTCCCAAAACAGGAGCTGCTGGCCATGGTTGGACAGCTGTGGACACTGCCAGCAGCTGCTGGGTCTGGACCCGGGTGTGGGGAGGTGGGCAGGGTGTGCTACAGCGGTGGGTGGGTTCATGCTTCTGCTTCCATGCTGGTGGCAGCCCTGGTCCAGAGAGAGAGCATGCCTGGCACGTCGGAAACAGCCCTGGCCACATGGCACCATTTGACTGCCAGTCTCCACCTGTTCACAGGGTGGATCCATTCACTTGGTGGGCACCTGCCTGTGGGCCAGATCCAGTCAGTTGACAGTCCAGATCCAGCCCATGGGCCAGATGTTGCCCACTCCTGCTGTAACTGGTTACAGTGCTCATTTTATTTTGTAACAGCAATTTCTGGAATAAGTATATTTATACATGTACATCCATTACATAATGTAATGTATTTACATTTCATTGGAGGACAGTGGAAAAAATGGGAGAAATTTGGCAAAAAATCTGATGGCTTTTTCTCAAGATAGATAATAATGAAGTGGACAAAAGTTTCTAAGTCTAAAAAACTAGCAAACAGCCCCTCACTGGGGAGCAGGGAGCTTTCCCTTGCCATGCTGCAGCTGGGTTGTGGAGATAACTGGTGCAGGGTGAAGCAGTAGTGGTGGCTGGGTCCTGGCACTGGCCTGTCTCAGATCCAAGTTGGACTACCTTGGCCTAGCTGGAAAAGGCAGCCCACTGCTGGTATAGATAAAAAGTAATCCTTGCTGTGTTGAGCATCACGTATGTTGAGGCATTTCTGTTATGTGGAACAGAGGTTTTATTTCATGCTTCCTGTTGGCACTAATATATACTTTCTTTTCTTGTTTATATGCATAACCTTTTGAAATTTTTATTATGATGCTTTCTACTTTTTTGTGAAAATACTCCTTTGTTATTACCTGTTCTCTAGGTTCATCTAGGTTCTGGCCAGCAAAGGAAGGTTGATTCGTGATATTGCAGAAATGAAACATTTCCTCATGGAGTCATACCCTGTTCCTGCAGTGAGGAAGGAACAAGTTCAAATCAAGAAATCTTGTGGTTATTGACAGCGCTGTGTCTGAGCTTTTGTAACAGATTGTGACTTTGCAGTTAGTACCTCTTTGTCTATCAACACATATGGGAAGCGACCAGAAGACTGGTACAGATCACTCTATTTGATGAACAAAGGTTCATTGATGGAAGGAGAAAAAGCTATACACAAACATAGCTACTCTTTTAGAAAAAATAATCATGTTTTTCATGTTGTTTTTACCCACCTCTCCTCTCAGTTTGATAATCTAAAATCAGGTGAATGATTTTTTCAAAAATTGCAGCTGTTCCCATTTTGCAGAGAACAAAATGAACCTACCTTTTTCATTTTTTGTGGAATTGTGTGCATTAATTTTTAAATCTGGACTTGCATCAAACTTGAAAGTTTTGCTTCCTAAGACCCTGGCTATAAAATAAATTTGAAAATGATTTCTGTAAAAAGAAATTAGTGAAAATTGCTCAAAATGGTGTTTCAGTGATCTTTTTGTAAAACGTTTTGGTTTTTAATAACTGTCCTTGAAAGATGGCACTTCTTGTGTAAGGGTTGGAGGTATCTATTGGGTAGGATTAGTAAGAGCAGAGATGATCCTCAATGGGTGCGTCTACATGAGACACTTACTGCACAGTAGTGTCATGGCACAAACTGTGATAGTAGCCTACTGTACGGTGTTATTAGCCCAGTAAGTGTCACCAGTTAACCATGTGCCCATACTAATGCATGGTAACTTTAGGTACTTCACATTTAGGTAGTCCTTTATTAAGGAAGTAGTAAACCAAATGCTCAGTATCTAAGGTGCCTTAATGAACATGTTAGATCAGGGGTGGGCAATTATTTTGGGCGGAGGGCCGCTTACTGAGTTTTGGCAAGCCATCAAGGGCTGCATAATAGGCAGCCAGGGGCAGATAAATATTAATTTTCTAAATTTTTTAGGGGCCTTGCGGGCCAGATAGAATTACCTGGTGGGCTGCATTTGGCCCCTGGGCCACATTTTTCCCACCCCTGTGTTAGATGCTCCCAATTAGAAGGAGACAGGAGCCCTACTTGTGCTACTTCAGTGAGCCAATATGCCATATTTTCATTGTGTAAGTACTGATACAGAAAATGAGTGCTGTGTATACCACAGATGTGCCCACACTAAAATCCCACATTGAGACTTACCTAAGTTTAAGGGATGTTGGATCAATAATTGACCTCTGTTTTGGCCTCACCTGTATTTTATAGAACACTTTGCAACCAAGAGTCCAGTGTACTCCGCAAACCATATATAAAATAATGCCTTTATTTCAAGGGAGGGGGGAGAGAGGAGGAGTAAGCTGGTACCTCCTAAGAGCACTAGGTACTGGTGATAAAATACAGTAAGACTGGTTGTAGTATTTTAACTTCTGAACATTTGTAGTATGTTTGCTTAAAGCACTTGAAGCAGAAGGCAAATCCCTTTCTCTTGATTATTTGAAGTGTAGTACTAATATATAAATAGTAGTAGCTTGAATAGGAATACATTTATAAGTGAATATTTATTTTGTCTTATTAGGAAGAATATAGGTCCTCCAAGTCTGACACTGTAATTTTAATTTTATGATGGTAGAGAATATGTTTTTGACATTATTTAACAGAAGCTATAATACATCATCTTGTATCAGTTCATTTCTATGACATATTTTTGATTCACTCAAATGGAAAACCTTAAATTGGTGTCACTGAATATTGTAAGACAGAGAAATATTTAAATGTTCCATTTATCAGAACCAATATGTAAAATGTAACACGTGAATTGTTTTTGTATAAGCAGGCTGACATGCCCTATAGCTATAATTGTGTTAGCAGTTTCTGGAATAACTAGCATGTTTAACATACCTGTGCAGTATAAATGTAAACTTGTGTAACAGCAAGTTCCATTTCTATCATCTTGCAAGCATTTTTCTTCCCTCTCTTTGTAAATATAAAATTACTTTTTGTAATTTTCAGACATAATTTTCAATGTAGCTTCTCATTACCGTTGAGTTAGGAGTGCTGTGCAGAAAGTCTGTGTGGCACCTTTTTGCATTTTTAATATTCAGAGCACATATCAATTTGGATCATGTGTTTTAGATTAATTCAATTAGAAAAAATAAAATAATTTGAACTGTTCACAAGGATTACTTAAAATAGCACTGTTCAGTAATAACGAAATAAACGCTCCATTGTTTTTTGGCAGTGGTCACAGACATAAACCCTAAGGTTTCTCTTCTCCAGACTAAATAAGCTCAGTTCTCTCAGCCTGTCCTCCAAGTCACGTTCTCCTGCCTTCAGACCGTTTTCATTGCCCTCCACTGGACTCTCTGCAATTTATCTGCATCCTTTCTATAGTGGGGGGCCCAAAACTGGACACGGTTCCTCATTAGTGTTGAATACAGGGGTGTAATCATCTCCTTTGATCTGCAGGCAACACTTCTACTAATGGATCCCACCTAGTATGCTGCTAGGCTTCTTTGCAACAAGGGCGTATGATTGACTCATATTCAGCTTATTGTTCATTGTAATTCCCCAGGTCCTTTTCTGCAGGGCTGCTGCTTAGCTAGCTTACTTCTTGTAAGCTTCTTTTCTGTGTTTTAGCTCACTGAAGAGTTCTCTGCTAGGATGCTGGTCTTCTGCCATACTTACTAGTCTTCCTGTGCATCAGGATGTTCACTTCTGTGCCCTTGGTAAGGTTTCTTTCAGGTACTATCAGCTCTTCTGGACTCCTTTTCTCCCTCAAACTGGCTTTCCAGGGGATCCTGCCTATCACTTCCCTGAGTGGGTCAGAGTTTGCTTTTCTGAGGACCAGGTCCTTGCTCTGCCCCCTTTTTAGGGCTTTTGTCAGACACAGGCAGCAATCACTCAGCTAGCAGCGCTCACCGGGTGCTCAAAGCACACGCCCAAACACGCAGCCAACCAAACAAAGGCTCGCCAAGCCAAATGTAAAGACAGCCCTGGCTCACTTACCTTCCAGGAGCAGGATCTGGTGCCTGATGCCTGGCTCCTCTTCCTCTTTTTTCTCCCATCAAATTGTCTGGAAACTGGCGTGTTTGCTTGCTTGTTTGTGCATTGCAGGTTTGAATGAAAGGAGCTTATTTTTGAATCCTGAAAAATAGCCCACCTTTACCATTTTAAATAGAAGCTCACAATTTCTTCAGAAACTCTCAAGCATAATGGACAAGTAAGTCTTGATGTTTCAAAGGCAAGGTTGGTTCTCCCACACTAGCAGGACAGGTAGCTGCATAAAATAGTACATTATTAAAATTTATAAAAAGTTTAGTAACAGTATTGATGACTGTGATGGAAGGGGCTGGGAGCTGCATGATATAGGTTTCCCTCAATTTATGGCGGTTCTTTCTATGCAAATTTGTTCTTATGCGATGAGCATATTTAGACCCATAACTCATTATATTCAAGGTAAATTTGCTCTTATGCGATCAGCATAGAGGTCCCATCCCCACCCCCAGCGGGTAAGTCTGTGGGGGGAGGGGAAAGGGCCATGACCCCACTCACCCCAGCCCTGGTTGCAGTGGCTCCAGGAACAGCCGGCACCAGCTACCTGCAGCCGCTGGGCTGAACCATGCTGTGGTGTAGGCAGCTGGTATCAGCTGCTCATGGGGTCACTCCAGCACGGGCTGGGCTGAGTGCAGACAAGCGGAGTCCTGGGTGGCGCAGGGCACAGCACTCAAACCCGTCCCGGGAGCAGCCGACACCAGCTGCTACAGCGCACTGTGGAGCCCAGCGGCTGCAGGCAGCTGGTGTCGGCTACTCCCAGGTCCACTCCAGTATGGGCTGGGGTGAATGGGGACCAGCAGAGCCCCAGGGGTTTGGGGCATGGTGCAGCCCAACTGCTACAGGCAGCTGGAGTTGGCCGCTCTCAGGGCCGCTGCAGCCAGGGCTGGGGTGAGTGCCACTGTGTTCCCTCTGGTTTTCTGCCTTGTGCAGCCCTGGGAGTAGTATCCCCCCCCGCCCCACACACCTTCCCTGGTCCCCACCATGGGCACCTATCCCTATTCGTTACACGGTAAAGTGGGTTCACTTTATGCATATTTGACTTATGCGCCGTTCTCCGGGAATGCATGTACTGAATAAATTGAGGAGAAACTTGTATACCATATTGGTATCAGTGGAAGTCATAGAGCTGATATTGTTTTGTTTTTTCTTTTAAAAAGGAAACTTAAACAAATTAGCACTGCTACTTACTAAACCAGAATAGTGGGTAATGAAAAAGCAGAGAAAGCATAATTAACTATCCATTTTTAAGAGATTTAATAAAATGCAAAAAGTAAGTGCTGTAGTATTTAGATAAGTAAGTAGTATTTTGATACAAGATCATGGGGAAAAATCAATTAGTTTTTTCTGTGGGACTGGACATCCCCCAGGAACTGTCTTGATTTAAATGGAAACAGCTTTGAGAAGGGCAGTAAGTAGAGGTCATAGACAGACAGATATTTTTTAATCTGCTTATCACCTTTTTATGCACGCAGAATTGCTGCTGATCTCTGAACAGCATATTGAGACAGTATTATTAAAATAATATTGCCTGGAACTAATTCAAAACCTGATGAACCAAAAACTATGATTTAATCAATTTCCAAGTTAATTTATACTACTTACAAGACTATCAATTAAGCTAAATTAATCAAAATTAAGAAATAGACATTGTATGATGAAATTTGGGCATAGTCTATCTTGAAATCTAACCTTGAAATCTTAAAATCTTGATCTTAAAATCTAATCTTGAAACCTTTTTTTTATTCAATACCATTTCAAATGGGCTTGATAAAACTGCCTTTGAGTTGCAGCATTATCAAGAGGTTTCCATTGGGCCATTGGAAAGCAGAACTAGGCTAGTGCAAAAGTAGCAGATGAAATCATATTTTCTATGTATTTACTCTGTCCTTAGCTAGACAAAAACTCTCATTGAAATTAGTCCAGAATGAGGTCAGAAAAAGCTCTGGAGGAATTTCAAGATATTTCTGATGCATGGGCATTTGGATGATGCCTGAGAAATAAGGCAAAGTCAAAGTGATAACTGAGCAACATAATCATGACGACTCCCAACATGCTCTGCTTCTCTTTTTATTTGTATTTGCACAGCCATTGAATGCCTACATTAGACTGCATTTGATTTTAAAGGGCTTCTCAATATTCCATGAAAGCTGTCCAGTAAATTGGAATAGCTGGTCATGGACACATTTTAGGGCAAGTGTGTTTTTATGAATAATGCAGTGCAATTAAAAGTGCTCAGGAATTAAATATATGATGTCAATGTTTGAAGTATCTTAATTGCTCATTTTTTACACATGGGCCCTGATTCCTAAGGTGTCTCATATTTCATGGTTCATGATCTTAGTGGGGGTTTTTTTGTTTTAATTTTTACTCTTTCAAATCAAGTCTGTTACCTTAGCAGAAAAATCTTGTGGTTTAATATTCTAATTACAGCTGACTGAAAAGTTCCTGTCAGACCTAACTATATGAAAAAAATATATGTTAAGTACCTTTCCATTTGCAAATATGTTGCTGGATAAAGCAAAGTTGTAAAGAATGCATCAGACTTTAAGCACAGGCCTAGCCCTAGTGAATGTAGTCAGTGGACTGTTCATATGCTTAAAATTAGGCAAGCACCTCTACTGAATTGGAGGCTGTATATTTAGTGCTTATTAAAATCAAATAGATACTTATTAAAATCTGAAGTAATGACTAGAAGCCACTTCTCCTAGTCAAATTGAGTTTTACCTGCGAAAGGGTTTCAGAGTGGTGCTCTGATAGGGTTATTAATGGAATTAATAAGATACAATTTAATGAGCTGTGTCCTAGATTGATTATCCTCTTTTTTTCTAAGGGATAGCAATCAGAGAGAAGCAGTCTACCAAAACTGTGACTAACATATGCCAGCTTTTTCTAGGACATACTCTAGGTATAAATACTCACTAGACTGAGGAGCTGATAAATATCATGTGACAAGGACAGAAATGTAGTGGTGTCACTCATGCAAAGTAATGTTAACTTACTGAAGACAATATAAAGAGAACAGAGACTCAGAGGCAGGCAGGCATGCTACTGTTGTATCCATTTTTTCCCCACTACACAGACAAGTATTAGGCTTTTGGAACTGGATTGAGGTCTGCCACCAAATTACCTTGCTGGTAATGGTATGGTGGTTTATATGTCCATGTGAAAATAATGTGATTTACAATGTAGAAAAAAAACAAAGAACACTGTTCCAAACTGCTCAGTCTCAATGGGACAGAGATGGAAACACAATTAGGGAGCAGCAGCCAATCAAACACAGGAAGAAGGAAGTGTTGGTGGGATCTACACCAGAAGCCTTTGCAGATGAAGGGGTCAGATGGCATTGGAGGCTTGATCCATTGTGCAGTGAAGTCACTGAGACTCTTCCAATTGACTTCAGTGGATGAGTGAGCAGACCCTTAAAGGAGGAGGAACAATAGAGAACGATGGGTTAAAAGGAAGCAGGAGCCCATTCCAGGTGTAAGGAGTTTCAGGGGAGAAATACTGAACAGTTAGAGAAGCAGCGGTCTGCATTTTTGGGAGGCGTGCCACATGTTTAAGTTAAAATGTGCCACAAGTTAAGCCTCATCTTCTCCCTGCTCTGCCACATGCTAAACACAGTGGCTGCTCATGCCACTTGTGGCACGCATGGTGGGGGTTGGCCACCCCCAAGTTAGAGGATCCAAATGTCTTTATTTATGTGATTTATATGCCATCCTTCCCAAAAAAGGCTTGGGGCAGTTTTACAGCAAGACAGAAATTTAGAAGGACAACTGGAATAAATAAAACAAGCCAGAGACCCACTAAACAACATCCTGGTCTAGTAGTGGTTGCTAAATGTCTGCCCGAACAGAAAAGTCTTGCAGTGCTTGTGTAACATGTCCGGTCCTGGGTTCTGGCAGGCCTCAAGAGGGAGGAGGTTCCAGACCTGAGGAGTAATTGCTGGGAACGACCTCCCGTGTGTTTTTCCCAAGTGGACTTGGTCTATTAATGGTATGTGAGGAGGCTGCTCTCCTTAGGGACCTTAGGAATTGCAGTAGGGGCATAGGAAGGAAAGTGGTCCTCTAGAATGTAGGTCCCAAACCATTTAGGGCTTTGTAGGTCAAAAGCTAGCATCTTCAATTATGCCCAGAAAGCTACTGGGAGCCAGTGCAGATACTGAAGGACTCAGGTAATGTGCTTTTGGGGACCCACCCTGTCAGAAGGTAGGTTGCTACATTCTACACCAGATACAGCCTTCAGATGGTTTTCAAGGGCAGTCCATGTAGATCTCATTGAAGTCTAGATTTGAGGTTACAAAGACATGGATGATGGTGGCCAGATCAGAGTCTGCAACAAAGGATTGCAACCTTTTCATTACTTAAAGTTGATTAAAGGTGCTCCTAGTCATGGCTGTAATTTAAATATCCAGGTGCAGCAGATTATCCAGGGGCACACCCAGGCTGCAAACCTGAATGACAGAGGATGGTTGAACCCCACCAATGATAGGTATCATAGTCTTTCCCCCATCACATGGTCTGCCCATCACAGTCACCTGTCTTGTCTGGATTCCATGCCATGACACATCGTGATACAGTTGATCTACTTCAGTTGGTGGTGTCCATTTCTGACACTACAGGACTTGGATCAGAAGAGGGGAGGTACAGCTGGGTGTCATCAGCATACTGATGGCTAGGGCTGTGCAAAGCTTCTGGTGCTGATTTGATTTAGAGGAGATTTGGCCCAATTCGGTGGTTGAATTTCTGAATTTGAATTGAATTGGGGGACAAATGAAAAGGTCCGAATCAATTCGAAGCTCTCTGAATCTTCAGAAAAGGTCTGGAGAGCTTCAGTGCTTCGGGCAGTCTGCTCCCACTGCAGCAGGGGGCTGAAGCTGAACTCCATGCTGGTAAGTGGAGGGGGAGAGGACCATGGTGGGGCCCCCTGCCTGCTGCCCCGCCCCGGCTCCCAGTGCTTTTAAAAAAAAGCCCCTCACCGAGTGCTGCCAGGTGTGTGGGGGGGTGATCCCCGCTGCCTCCCCACTGCTCCTTGCCATGTGGGGAGCTCTGCCATGAACCCTCTGACCCCCCACTGCTGTCCCAGCCCCCTCCATGGCTGCCCCGCCTGCTCCAGCTCTGGCCCTTTTCAGGAAAAAAAAATGAACCCCCCAGACTCACCAGCTTCTGCAGCAGTCTTGGGGCTTTGTGGGGCTCATGCAAGAGCCCCCCTCACATGGTGCAGAGCAGTGGGGGGCAGCAGAGATTGCCCCCCGCCGGGTGGGAACCAGTGAGTCCAGGGTTTTTTGGGGTTTTTTTTCCTTAAAGGGCTGGGAGCTGGGGTGGGGAGGGCAGCCATGGGGGGGGCTGGGACAGCAGGCGGGAAGTCGGGGGGCTTGTGGAAGAGCCCCCCCATGCAGTGGGGGGCAGTAGAAATCGCCCCCCCTCCTGGCAGCACCCAATGAGTTGGGGGGGGGTGGAAAAAGCCCCAAGTGCTGGGAGCTGGGGTGGGCGGGGCAGCATTGCTGGGGCTGGGAGAGCGGAAGGGGGCTGGACCTGGGTGATTTAGAGATTTGGCAGCCAAATATCTGAATTGGATTTGGCCGAATCGATTCGGGACAGTGATTCAAATCACCGAATTGAATTGCTGTCTACCGAATCAGCCGAATCCGAATTGGAAGTGAATCCTAGGTGCTTTGCACAGGCCTACTGATGGGACCTCACTCCAGATCTTCATAGTCTCAGCTAGTAGCCTTGCATACAAACTCAACAGGAGGCGAGTCGAGATGAATCCCTGGGGGACCAACCTTTGGGACCTCTGTGCTAGGAAGGAGCTGATTTAGAGCTGTCCCGTGAACACCTACCCAGTCATGAAGGAGCAGGAATGACTGAGAGGGGGCCTATTTGTTGCCTTTGGGTAGGTGGGCCTATGCTGACTACATCATTGAGGGACACCGCTTAGTGGGGTAGCGAGAGAAGAAGAGCAGCTGAGGCAGCAAGATGCCCCCACAGGCTCCCAAGGGGAGAGGGTAATCCCCATGGGCCCCAAACCCCGGAAACAGACCCTCTGCAGGGATAACTTACTTCCTGCTGGGCAGCCAGAGCAGGAGCCAAGACTGTGGCTGCAGCCGCGCGAGCCAGCATTTTGCCAGCTGTTTAATCAGCTGTTTCCCGCACGGGGAACAGCTGGACCAATTGTGGCAGCCATACTGGCCACCACGGAAAAATTTAAAAGCCCTGCCAGAACCCAGGTGGGAGAGGAGCCAGAGAGAGAGCGCTGGTGGGCAGCACACCAGATGTGCTGAGGCTCCTGCATGGGAGAGGAGTGGCACAGCCGGCGCGTCACCAGCAGGCAGAGCAGGGGAAACCTTTGAGCCCCCTGCTGGAGGCAGAGCAGGGGAAGCCCTTCGACTCCCTGTAGGAGGCAGAGCAGGGGAAGCCCTCCAGCTCCCTGTGGAAGGCAGACAGGGAGAAGCGTGTAAGCTCCCAGTAGGAGGCAGAGCAGGGGAGGCATTTGAGCCCCCTGTAGGAGGCTGGGGGGAAAGGAGGCAGCTCCACATCCCTTTCCTCCCCAGGAGAATGTTTCTTTTGAAGGAAAAAAGGAAAAATTCAAAGAGATAGAGAGGGAAGGCTGTGCATTGAGGCCGGTGGGACAAGAGCCAACTGAGCAGATGCAGACGTAGGACCCCATCTGAAGCAAGCTGCGGGCAAGCCTGCAGGGCCGAAACCACCATCGTATGGACACCCTTCTGGTTGGTGAGTGGACGGGGTGTAGGGGAGGAGGAGCCCCATGGAACATTGTGCCAAAAAAATCATGAATACTGCCGTTTGCCGGGAGTCCCTCCCAGGAAGATCTCCATTGAACCCCCTATCTTGATAGCATAACATCAAAGTCATGGCAGGCGAGTTGAGGGGAGGGACTACTTACCTGGCAGGCAGTGCAGCACGTAAGGCTCCAGAGATCACAGCAGCAGTTGATTTTGGGGGACAAAAAATGACGAAAGGGATGTGCAGGTGGGCTAAAGGTTTAAAAAAAAAAAAAAAAAAAGTGCACCATTCGAGGACACAGAGCAGAGCATCCAAGACAGCACCCACTGACTCTCAAAGGCAGCCCTATTTCTGCTACTGCCCAGTGGTGCTCTGCTTAGAAATGGGAATAGAGGAAACCCAGGAAAATGGCCCCGCGGTCCCCAGGGACCCTCCTAGTCAGAGCCTCTTTCCTGATAAAGTAGATGGCCAGCTTGGCCAGCGCCAGGAGGAGATTAACCAGGAGGTGCTGGGGAAGACTGAGGGGGGGCACAGAATGAGCTGAGAAGAGAGATACAGGTGGGAGTAGAGCTGCAGAGACTTAAGTTTAACCAAGTAACTTGAATTTATAAATTACAAAGGATATTCTCGCTGAGGCCAGAGACAACCACATTTCATACAGCATGTCCTCTTCTACTCCAGCTAGTACACTGCAGCTTCCTGGATATGACAGTAACAGGGGCTCGAGTAGAAGCCCTGTTACTAAGTAATACCCAGAACACCGATAAAGGGGAGACCCTGAGCACAGCCATGGGGGGTTAGCACACAGGGAATAGATAAGGGTAATTATGGCTACCCCTGTGCATAAAAGGTGGAGCTGGGGATCTTACATTTGCCCTCTGAGCACTGGAGCAGAAGCAGAGGACAGCAGGGAGACAGCTGTGCAACCAGTGACTCGGTGGGCAGAAACTCGGAAGACCAATGTTGGACTGTTATGGCAGGTGAGTCATGAAGAGAAGAGGGGCGGGTAACCAACACCCACTCACAATGACCTACTGTGCACCTTCATGAATCTCCTTAATCAGAAGAATCTGCTGACCAATACAGCCAGTGCTGCCCAGTAAACACTCCAAGATGTAGCTAAATCCCTTCCCTTCCAACAAATGAGTGCATGTTAAAACACCATGCATGGTACCCAACTCAAATCTAGAGAAACAGCTTGGCCACCTTCCAACCAACATGTGTAATGAAGACAAGTGCTTCTTAGATACTCCTTGGACTGAAGGAGAAAAGCAGGACACACTCTTCGGATGTTCTTAGGGGAAAATGAAACTCATTAGGGATCACTCCAGTGATTGCTTATTCGTGTTCATGACGACAAGCTTTAAATTGACTGCTTCTCTAATGCAGTGAGAGCTGAGATCAAGCAGCAGTTGGAGAGGTTACAGGGATAGTATGAAGAACCCTTGTATTTACTGGGGCAGGGAAAAGAGCTCTATGCGTGTGAAGTGAAGTATTTACCTTGAATTTTGAGGATTTTTGTTTAACTGCCAAACCACCTTCACAGTTCTTTAAAAGACACTGGTCTGTAAAAGGGGTGTCAGAGGAAAGGTGTGCTCGGTTTATGAAAACAAAGTGCAGTTTCAGTGTTTAATTTAAAACAATCCGAAGCCAAATAGTGAATTAGAACTGCAATAGCATTTTTTGTCAGTGAATTTTTATATCAGTCCTTGTTCAAATAGTCAGTTAAAGAAAATAATGTAATAAATTGTAGTTTAACCTGCTCCACACATAATAATCTGTTTTATAAATCTAACTCTTCTAGATGAGGAAGCATTGGGCAATTGTTCTACCCTTAAGCAACACATTTGAATCAGAAATAGGAAAAGTCTAGGACCATTTTACTTCCCAACTCTTTTTCCTCCCCAATAGGTATTCATCCTTGGCCTGTCCATGTGTTTGCTTTCTCTCTCACTCCCTCCTTCCCATTTCCTCAGCGCCACCTAGACGTGCTGCTTCTTTTTGTTCATATTTCTGCTTCGGTGATGATGACTGAACCTCAGAAAAGCTCAGTGTTCACAGAGACCCCAGAGTTAACGGTTAACATGAAGTATCTGATACTCTTAAGTCCACAGAACAGGGTGAAAAGTCTTTAGCACTGGGAAAGAATAAAAGTTGGGGTGGGGAAGGGGTTGTGCTTCAGAGAAATGAAAGGCTGGTTATGGATTCAAGATACCTGTTTGTTAACAACCTAGTTAATTCAACCTGTTGTTAATTAAAACACTAACATTCATAAGTCCTCTCTGGTATAACTGACAAGATTTTACTCTATTAGGTGGTAAGCTTCGTGTGTGTGTTATGTGTGTGTGTGTGTGTGTGTGTGTGTGTATGTATGTTAGTTATTAGAACTCAGAACCCATTCATTCACTTTAACTTTTAGTAAAAAAAATGGAGCAGGTGTTTTCTTTTCTAACTGGAAGTAAAGCTTTTAGTTGAGATAAAAAAAACTTAATAAAACAAAAAGATGTATCCTAGTCATTGTTCATATTTACAACATCAAAACTTCTAAGGGGAGGAACATGGACTGCAGCTGAGGAGTGTTAGGGGAGAATATGAGTTTAAACAACCTTCTTGAAACCTGAATACTGAGCCCAGTCTGATTCTGGGAGCAGGTGATCTGCTGTGTGTGTATAGGAGCTGTGGGCATGCATTATCACTTTGCTGTAACCAGTGACTTGGAAGAAAAGGATATAGGTGACTATACCAAGGGTTTCCTTTACTGGGGGCATTTACCACTAGCTTGCTGCACTAACTTTGCACCAGGAGACCAGTATGACTTTAAACAACCTTTGAGGATGACACCAAGCTGGGGGGAATAGTGGATATGCTGGAGGGCAGGGCTAGGATTCAGAGTGAGTTAGATAAAATTGGAGAATTGGGCCAAAAGAAATTTTATGAGATTCAACAAGGACAAGTGCAAAGTCCTGCACTTAAGACAGGAAAATCCCATGTACTGCTACAGGCTTGGGACCAACTGGCTAAGCAGCAGCTCTGCAGAAAAGGATCTAAGGCTTACAGTGGACAATGAGCTGGATGTGAACCACCGGTGTCTTTGTTGCCAAGAATGCTAACAGCATACTGAGTTGCATTAGTAAGGAGTGTCGCCAGCAGATCAGGGGAAATATTTATTCTCTTATATTCTGCATTGGTGGAGCCACATCTGGAGTTTTGGGCCTCCCACTACAGAAAGGATGTGGACAAGTTGGAGAGGGTCCAGCAGAGGGCAACAAAAATAATGAGGGGGCTGGGGAACATGACTTATGAGGAAAGACTGAGGGAACTGGGTTTATTTAGTTTTCAGGAGAGAAGACTGAGGGGGGATTTGATAGCAATCTTTAACTATGTGAAGGAGGGTTCAAAAGAGGATGGAGCTGGACTGTTCTCAGTGGTGGCAGATGACAGAACAAGGAGCAATGGGCTCAAGGTGCAACAAGGGAGATTTAGGTTAGATATTAGGAAAACCTCTCTCACTAGGAGTGTGGTGAAGCACTGGAGCAGGTTACCCAGAGAAGTGGTGGAATCTGCATCCCTGGAGGTTTTTAAGGCCTGGCTCAACAGAACCCTGGCTGAGATGATCTAGTTGGGGCTGGTTCTGCTTTGAGCAGGGGGTTTGACTAGTTGACCGCCTGAGGTCCCTTCCAACTTTAATTTTCTATACGACTTTATGACCATGTCCAGACAAGCACGAACATGCAGTATATGGCACCACAGACCTGCCTACAGCACCACACTTTGCACATACAGGCATTCCCTGTGCTGCTACATTGTAGCGTGGGGGGTGGTTTGAGATTCCAAGGTAAAAAAAATCCATCTTAAAAAAGCACAGTGGCACATGTGGCAGCAGCACACACCTCCCAAAACCGGAGTTTGGCCTGCCAGAGCTATGGTCTGGCTGATGGCCAGGCTCGTGACTGCAGGATTGTTGCAGCTGCAGCTCCCCCAGGACCCCAGGTAAAGCTGCTGGGGCTAGCAACTGTGCTGGCCCCAGCCTCCTGTACCCCACCTTGGGTAACCTGCCGTGCACCAGAGGGCATGTGGCATGAGCATTCCTTGGGGACAAGTAGCAGTGGCACAAGGTGTGCTGCTACTTCTTGTCCCTGGAGAAACAAACGTCCGTGCATGTGTGGACGTCGCCTGTGTGTCTGCATGAAAAGTCCAGTTTCTTCCTCAGGATGGCTACAATTCTAAACAGGTGTTAGACATGTATAATTTATTTGAGGAGCAAATGGGTGCCTTTGACAGGCTCCTATAGGTTATGTTCAGTTTTACAGGCAAGAAGATTTTAAAGGGTTATTGGAAACAATACCTTCAATTTGCAAATTATGCCTAGGAAGTGAAAGAGTAGTTATGACTATGGGGAGCCAGTAATGAACTGTGTGTCACTGCCCTTGTCTAGAACATCCGGCTACTCTGCCCATTATAAGTATTCCTGTTGATGTCCATGAGAGGTCTGCCATTGACTTCAAAGGAGTCAGGATTTCATAGCAAATTTAATGCCAATTGCACTGTACAATTGATAGCAAATTCCTCCTCTTTAGGACCAGGCCTTGATCTCTTCTTGTGTCCATGGAGTCCTGGGTAGCTGTGAGTACAACTTTATGAAGGGAAAGTTTGCACGTGCTTGAGTATGTTTCCTGTTGAAGATATGCCAGATTTGCTAGATTTGAAATTTTATCTAGACACTTTCTTTTTGAGACATGACTATAAATGATGACTTTTACTTTGTTAATTTATAAATTCATGTGTAAGCACCAGTGTGTAATCTTTAGGAGAACACAGTGGAGATTTGTCAGGGAAGTCCTAAAGGTTTTGGAATACAAAGTACTTTTTGTTGTCCAGTGCATGTACTAAAGAATAGCTTTAGCAGACAAGTTAGACTAGAATGCATAGTAATGCTGTGATGTGTCAGTGCCTGGTGCGAAATGACTCACTTTGTATAGAAATGCAGAATCACATTATATAGTCCAGGATCTTTTATTTTATTCACGTATGCACAAAAAGTTCCTTTGTCTGTGTGTGTTACATTTTTCTTCAATAGCTATATGCATTTCAGCTGAATGTATAGACACCATATAGACTATAGGATTGTAATTACAATACAGTTTACACAAAATCAAATTGTGTTTTGTATACACTTACATTAAGTTCATATAATCTCCCTATCTTTTTAAATTGCTACTTCAGAGCCATATTATGTGTCACATTTCATCTAAAGTAAGGAATTTAGACAAAAAGTCTGAGCCCTGGATTATGCCTGAGGTAATTATACCCCTACACACCTTTAATATTTGGTCCAGTTACTGGATTCTAGGGCTATGTGAAGCTTCGGTCCCTGATTCGATTCGGTGGAGATTCGGCCCAATTCGATAGCTGAATTTCCAAATCCAAATTGGACCAGAGGACCCTTTAATCTCTCTGAATCTAATTGGAACCCTCTGAATTGATTTGGAAAGATTCAGACATAGAGACAGCTTTAAATGTTTTTTCTACATACCTCTAGGTAGCAGGGGCTCTGAATGCTGTGGTGCTGGGGTGTATGGAGGGTCCCACAGAAGCATGGGGGGCTCCCCAGCATGCTTGGCAGTGATTCGAATCACTGTCCCTGATTTGGGCCAAATCTGAATTGAATAGGGCCCATTTTCCACACACCCACTGGATTCACCTACAACAGAATGGCGACCAAATACCTTGAGTCAGTTTGTAACAAAGAGTGTCCAGGAGCAGCGCAGTCCGTTCCAGTAGGAATACTTGATGCCTGTGTACCAGTTCAGGTGAGCACGGGTGACAGAATGACGCGTGCAGTACTCAGGCAGACAAGGTTCTTTGGGTAAATCTGATAACTTTTATTAGACTATCACATTTACCCAAAGAACCTTGTCTGCCTATGTTCTTAGACCAGCACAGTTACAGCCTACACTCCTGAGTACTCAGGTGGTCTTTGAATTTTGTTGAAAGGACTGGGTAGATTGGTTGTTAACTTATGGATGAAAAGCAGGTTTGCTCTTCCTTCTTGACATGCTGAAAAGCTGGCTCTGTGCCTCATGCACCTCCCTGACCCCCATAGTAACCTCATAGCAACGGTTACCTCAGAGAGGCACTTGCCTCAGTAAGTGTGTCTGTGCCAAATAAGGTAATGACATGAGGGCCGAATGGCCGAACATGATTGGCTAAACCACGTCACTCCCTGTATAAAGGCCTCCTCCCATCGAGGCTCGGCGAGAAGCTTGGAGAACTGAGCACAGACGACTGACTAACTGTTAAGTTGTATGCACTGGCCTGATCAACCATTGCTCTTTCTGCTCGCCGCTGTCTCCCGCCACCGCTCCCCCTTGGCGTAAAATCCCACCCTGCTATTGACCGTTTCAGCTTGCAAGCCGTTGTAACCGTTACGCTACGTTGTCAAGTTCAAATACAACCTGCGTCTCCGTCAACCAAGGGACGTAAGTCAATAAATCCGTTCTCTGTTCAAACCGTTATGCGTACTTGCCTCCTTCACCTCATAAGTCCAGATCCAAATGAACCTGAGGTAGCTCAGCTCCTCAAAGACTCGACATGGCGTCACGAACAGGATCTGGTGGGGGTGAAGGAGTGAAGCAGCTTGGTTTAATCCGCTGCTGCCCGTGGACAAGAGGGGCACGGCCACTCTTAAGTACCGATGATCTCTGGGCCCATATAACCTACCATCAGGCTGCAGGCCCTTCAGCCCAGGATGAGATCACAGGCTCTCTCTCCTTAACAACGGGGGGAAAGGAATGGAGCATAAGCTTGGACCCAGCAGCGTTCGGCTGCATTATGAGCCAACCGATTGTTATATTTTGGCCTCAGGAGGCGTGTGGAACGCTGAGCCTTGCACGGGCCAAGCTGGTGGGTGCAGCCAACCTAACCCCGGTGCAAGAGTTTGCCCGGTGCATACGACATGTAAAAGAAGGAGGCGAGTCAACCCCTCCCGACAAGTTCAACTGTCCAAACCTACGAGAAGGGTCACATGGGCATGAATTGTTAACACAGTGCTGCGAATCCCTTGAATCAGATGGGTGTACCACCACTAAATGGGGTGGTCTGAAGTGGGACAAGGGAAAAATGATAAACGTCCTGTTCTGCACTGTCTCCGTCCTCCTCTGAGAGAAAGCAGATTTAGAGGCTCAGCTTACGACCATAGCTCAACAGCAATTAGACGCGGCTCAGAACAACCGAGGATGAAGCCATTTTGAGGAGGGACGAGAGGAGGTTACTGAACCGCTAATGGTGGAAGGGATTAAATGCTCCCTTCTCCTGCAAAGCCCCTGCCCACGGCACCTCCACTGTATGCAGGCGGAGGAGGAGCTGAGAAACTGTACCCTCCTCTTCCATCAGATCCGCCCCCAGAAGTCTTGTCTGTTGTAATAACCAAGACGACGGTCGACGAACAAGGGCAACAGCGAACCACCTCGGTTTGGCGCACCCGCACACGCCCCAAAATAAAAGACCTAATTGCCGAGACAGGCATAACTCCTCACGAATCAGTGGTTGCCTGGCTAGGGCACCAAGTGCTTGTGTATGGTTATGAGCGCCTTGATATCCAGGAATGCAAAGCCCTTGTCCGAACCCCTCAGTGGAGTAGGGGGATGGTAACCAACCCTGCCCATGCACAAGGGAACCAGGTCTGGCCGATCCCACTCCCGGCGCTTGCCGCAATACACCTTTCAGCGGTAGCGTTTAAATGGCATGAAGTCCCCACAGCCAGAAAATTCGACCCCCAAATATTACTCCACACCATTGCAGGTATGTCGTTTGTGTTGTGGGATCCCC
Organism: Crocodylus siamensis; assembly: GCF_052110815.1. Taxonomy (NCBI): domain Eukaryota; kingdom Metazoa; phylum Chordata; order Crocodylia; family Crocodylidae; genus Crocodylus; species Crocodylus siamensis. The sequence continues at coordinate 17,665,254 of NC_143409.1, read as the reverse complement.
CTTTGAACCCGGTACATGGACTGACCCAAGAGCAGCTGAATGGGCCATGGCCACACCATTTCGTAGTCGACCCTGCAGTTTTCTCCATTGTAGGCGAAGCTGTTGAAGCTGCAATTGAGATGCACGGAGGCCCGCACAAGGTCCCACTACAGTTGTTACTGACTGGAGCTGTTGGGAACCCCATCTTCAGCATTGCGACCTACGAGCCCAAAATTTCTGGTCTTGGGAAAGTGACCGCAGCGGCAGTTGTGCGTGCAATAAATTGCCACCAAGAAAACCATCACTATCTGAGAGAGAACAACGGCGCATATCAATATCAATGTCCAGAGCGTGACCCCCCCTGAACGTGCAATGTTTGGGTTTCTGCTGAACCATTCTGGCCTAACCAAGCAGCAGCTTTGTAAGATCAGTGATGCGGGACAAGACCAGCTAGCGATTCGCCTTGGGTTCAGCTACCCAAATGAAGAGCAACGAAAAAACTAAGTGCCGTCGTCAGCTTCACAGCACCCAACGACGAATGCCCACATTGCAAAGCCCTTGTCTGAACCCCTCAGTGGTTCTAAGGTAGCGGTAACTGATTCTGCTGATCCCAACTCGTACATAGTTAATTTTTTGCTAGACACCCAAGTCGCGGTATACTATAACCGTCTAGGCCTCAGCTACTTGTTAGCAACCGAAGGAGGTCTTTGCGCACTATTTGGTAATCAAACACATTGTTGTTTAGATTTGAGGTTTCGTCTTTCAATCTGACTGATGTCATCCAAGGTATACAAGATGCTAAGGACCTCATGGAATGCAAAGTACACGACCAGGGTGATTGGTTCGAGTGGGCATTTGGGTGGTTAGATTGGTTCGGACCAGGATGGTTAAAGAACCTTGTGGCGAGTGGATTGCTTTTGTTATTGGGTTTCAGTATTAGTATTTGTTTTTTATGTGTATTTGTACAATGGCTTAAACGCAGAGTAATGCAATTGTCTGCTTTTGTGTATAACCCAGTTACCTGAACCCAACGATGAGGATGGCGATGATGAGAGGGTCCTTTAGGTGCATGCGGCAAGGGGGCATGACATGCTGAAAAGCTGGCTCTGTGCCTCATGCACCTCCCTGACCCCCATAGTAACCTCATAGCAACGGTTACCTCAGAGAGGCACTTGCCTCAGTAAGTGTAGTAAGGCCAAATAAGGTAATGACATGAGGGCTGAACGGCTGAACATGATTGGCTAAACTGCGTCACTCCCTGTATAAAGGCCTCCTCCCATTGAGGCTTGGGGAGAAGCTTGGAGAACTGACACGGACGACTGACTAACTGTTAAGTTGTATGCACCGGCCTGATCAACCGTTGCTCTTTCTGCTCACCGCTGTCTCCCACCACCGCTCCTCCTTGGCGTAAAATCCCACCCCGCTATCAACCATTTCAGCTTGCAAGCCGTTGTAACCGTTACGCTACGTTGTCAAGTTCAAATACAACCTGTGTCTCCGTCAACCAGGGGATGTAAGTCAATAAATCCGTTCTCTGTTCAAACCGTTACGCATACGTGCCTCCTTCACCTCATAAGTCCAGATCCAAATGAACCTGAGGTAGCTCAGCTCCTCAAAGACTCGACACTTCTAACCAGTAGTGTAAATGAGTCAGTAGAAGACTAGGGCAGTAGTTCCAGGCAGCATTTCAGTGGGTGGGGGCACGAAAACAGCCACTTCCATAGCTAGTCACACTGCTGCCGGCAGCTGCTGCCACCCCATGGAGAGCAGAGCTACCCTGTTATGTCTCTGCTTCTAACCACCGTGTTTTTTACCTGCCCTGGAAGTAAAAAGGTTTTAGGCTGTAGAAAAAAAACACTACAATGTTGTTCTAATGGCAAACTGTTCTCTCTCATCAGAGAGGAACTCACATGGCCAGAATAGATTGGATTAACAAACTCTGATCATCGTTGAGATGTTTTGCTAGTTTTCTGTTGCTGGGAATTCAGCTTCTGGTGGCAACAGCTGTTCTTTTTCTTTAAATGTATAACCATATTTCTTTTCTCATTATGCAGCAGCTAGTATTTAAGCTCTATGCTGCTGCTAAAAAGAATAAAGGATGTGTATAATTAGGAAGCTGGAGAAGCTGTTATATAAATGGGGAGAAAAATGAAAGACAGCACATTTACAACTACAGTAAAACATCTTGCCAAACATATTACATAGTTACTGATTACTTAATATGTTATAGAAAATACACCATAGAGTATCATGTCCCATCTTCTGGGTGCAATATAAAATAAATCATTTAGCCTCTTGAAATTATAGCTGGTAGAATACACTTCCTTAAATGTGGCTAATTAGTTTCACATTAAGATACTGCAAGGCGTTTCATATACTTTGCAACTTACAAATCTACATTCTAAAATTGGGCAGAATTTTAGGGCCTGATTTGTTGAAGTTGAAGCCACCAGCTTTTTGCTATAGACTTCAGTGAGAGCAAGATGTTCAGAGTTAAAGGTTTTGTCCATTTTTATAAATATTGAGGGTCCAAATGACTGAATTCTTTTGGTGACCCTTACTCCTGCTAGACAGTGGAGGAAATGTCTTTTCCTGAACCTTCCATTATAGACACAGAACAAGCTTCTTAATAATTGGCTTTTTCTAGTTAGCAGCAAGATGGTGCTGTTGTGGTCTTGCAGTCAGGTGTCGATGTGTTTGTGGAAATAAGCTTTGGCAATTTAAACCCAGTATCGTCAGAGTTAATCAAACAGAGAATTGTAAAGAAAGCATATTATTGTAACAGAAGTTAAAGCTGATAGCAAGTAGCTTTTTCAATGAAAGGCTTATTGCAAATCTCTCCTTGAAGGCAGATGAGCAACATGGCATTTCTCTCTCATTTTTTCCCCCTCTTCTCTCCTCCATTGTTCTGAAAAGAAGAGCGAGTACACTTTCTTCCCTGGACTGTTTGCTACAGTACTTGGGAAGCTCTTCATCCTTTCAGCCTTGAGTAGGAAATGGCATAAAATAGTAATAGAAATCAAACTTCTAGTCTGATAAAAGAGCATGAGGGTGAGCCAAAAAAGTCTGTTGAGCGGAGCATTTAAGAAGTCTGTTTGTATAGTCTGGGGAAGATGTGATGAATGCAGGCTTTCGTCCGCCTCCCCATTCTTGTCTGCGCTACCCCAGCCTGCTCTGCCGCCTCCTTACCTGCTACAGTTTGCTTGTAGCTGATTTGTATTTGGAGGGAGGCTGCCGTTGTGAGTGGCTTAGTCCTTTGGGGGGTGCTTTAGGGCTGGTCTCTTGGCCTCCTTGTTGCCCCCTTAGTCACACCCATGGCCCGCTGATGATTTCTCGTCTTCTCCCTTTGGGACTGTTCCTGTTCTTTCTCTTTCTGGGCTGGGCTCCGCAGGCCCCAACCCTTGTTCAGGCTTCAGTCTTTTTGGCTTTAGCTTCTTTAGCACCTCAGCCTAGGTCTGCTGATTTTTGGGCCCCGAATCTTTGGGCCTCAACCCTGCAGCGGATAGTGCCTGCCTCACTCATGGCCTCCTCCCCTCCAACAGCCAATCCAAGTCCTTTGGTTTTAACCTTAAATACATGGAAGAAAACTGTTGTGTCTTATTGTGTTTTCCTTGCACTGTTCCTTGAAGGCCAAAGCCCTCATGTTCAGCCCTGCAGGGTTCACTTCGCTTGTGGCAGTTTTGCAGCGCTGGGGACACCTTGTTCTCTCCTAGGAGGAGCCAGGGGCTTTCCTGGTTCCTCTCCCTCCACAGGATTAGAGAGGTCAAGTCAGAGGCAGAGCAAGCATCACTTCGGCAAATACATACTGAGGGCAATTGATCCACCCTGGATATGATTCCAGAGAGTTACAATAACAAATAACTCTTAGTTCAACCCAGGAGTGTCCAGAGTGGTATTGCTGAACTCACAACATATTAAAAACCTCAACACAAAAAGTCATTAACCAGCCGGTTATAACTCAACTACAAGTCCCGCAGGGCTATAGCAATTAATACCCTCACAAGGAACTACCTTAATTCCTCCCAGCCTCAGGGTACCTCTGCTTCCCTGGCAGTCAGCTCTGCCCTGTTCCTTTCTCCACCACCTGCAGGCCTGAGCTGCCAGCCCCAGCTTGAACACTAGGCAAGCCCTGCCCCTTGCAGTTCCCTGGCTGCTGCCCCTGAAGATGGGTCCAGGTGTTCCTGCCCAATCTGATGAACTGTTTGGGGTTTTTTTGCCCTGTAGCCCTCCTTAGCCTCTCAGCGGTCCCTGGCCTTCAGCCCTAGAGTCTTTTATAGGTTGCTGGCTGCATTCTCTCGCCCCTGTGAGTCCCTGCAGTCTGGCTCCCGAAAGGGGTCTGTTCCTTTCCCTTCTTCCTTTGTTGTGTGCAGGAAACAAGGTTTGAGTTGCCTGTTACAGGAGACCTGCAAAAAAAGAGATGTGACACCTGCAAAGAAGAGGGAGGGTGCACTGGTTGTTGAGAGAAGGCTGGATAAACTACCATCATCGCAAATAGAATCACTAATTAACACACTGTTCTCAAACATCACATTTCTTGTGTGAATATAACAAAACTCTCTCCTCTGGATGCACCTACCAAGTGCTCCTGGCAGTGAGGCGCTTTTTTTGTGTGTGTGTGTGTGTGCTCATGAAATTCATCTTTTCCAAGAGCCAGAATACAAGCGTAGGCACCACTTTTGTCTTCAAAACATGTCTTAAATGAGATGTAAAGGGTGTCTGGGACTTGTGCTTGCTAGTTTTACCATAAATGAAGTTTAGTTTTGAATCGATGCTTAACCTAGGAGGGACTCAAGATTTTAGGGGCCAAAGGATTTGGTTATGAGGATGTGGAATCATTTTTTCAGCCTCGTTTAAAAGGAGATAGGAATGTGGTTATTATCTTGCAAATAAGTCTTAACTTACATGAGCTATCCCTTTTTCTGTAATGGATAAGAAAGTACTACTTTGAGTGCAGGCCAGCAGGCAGAGGCCTGTGGCTTGTTAATCTCAAGACTATTTTGAAATAAGTGTTCTAGCTGCATACACTAACCAGCAAATTAAGTAGGGACATTTGTTTGAGACAGGGAAGGCTGAGGCATTTGAAAATGTCAGTAGTATGACTCGGAGAACACAGGGAAGGCTCAATAAGCTACTCTTGACTTTTCTGTGTTCCACTTGTTTGCACTTTTATTGTCACCCTTTTCCTCATAGTCACCATTCAAATGGGCCATGAATGGTACCTGTAGAAATCTGTTTTGGGTAGGACTTTTTAGAGTGGGAGAAAAATAGGCATTTGTTGGAGTACAGGAACATGGGCTTTCTTTAGGGAAGTTTTAAGTCAGTTCCCCCCAAGGAGTTTTTAATTGTTGCTGCTGCTTTACCAGGGTATATAGGTGAAGGTGAGTGAATGGTATTTGAGTTAAGACTACAACATTTCTGTTTTCTCTCCTGCATTTGTCTCTGATGAACAAATTTTGCCAAGGACTCTAAATCTACAGTCAGTGCTTTGCAATGCAGTCCCCACCAACATATATAATAGACTTCAGATCTCACACTGCCTTTGTAAGATTTAGTACTTGTAGCTCTTGAAATACTTTAATCTTATCTGTGGTTTCCTAATTGATCAAAACGTATGTTTGTTACAGATTTTCTGTGATTTTATTCTTACATGTTTAGCCCACACAGCTGAGGTGAAATAGCTGTAGGTGGTGGTACCACTCACAACTTTTAGATTTGTTGGCTTGTAATACCTATACCACCTTTCCAACTCTTGGGAGTACCACAAATAGCAGATCTAGATAGAAGCTGAAACTAATACTGCTCAGACAGCTGTTACTGCTCGATAGCACTTTGGCCCCAAAACAACGTTCTGCCAGATAACTGTTCTGTCACTTTTAGAAAAATCCATTCTGTAAAAACCCCAAAGAATAATTTGGGAATTCATAGAGCTGCCATAACAAACCCCAGGGCTAGCCTGTCCCCCGAGAATAAGGGGATGTCTATACTGCAACAAACAATCTGAAAACCCCGCAAAATGTTCTTAACTTGAAGGGGCCCACCAGTTCCCTTACTTTGGTTTACCTAGTAGGGAGTATCTGGAGATCTTTCCCTGATGGAGACTCCATCCATTTGAAATATAGTTGCTTTTGGAAAAGTTGCAATAGTTTATACAGCACAGCTGCTCTGAAATTTCTGCTCCTAGCTTCTGTGGACTTAAATCTTCATTGTCCTTTTAAGAAGAAAACTAAAATCTCCCCATTATTGCTGGAAATACCCATGTAAATAGAAGAAACTGATTGACTATAATGAGGCAGCAGTGAGACTGACTACACAAAAAGTGCTGTAAATTGCACAAAATAAACTGAACAAAGGGAAGTTATATCCTTCCTATTTCTTTCAGTTGTAGGTCTTTCAGGGATGTGAGAGCCCTGTGACCAGGCTAAGAAAGCATCATTCGGGCAGAAATTATGACTTTTAAATTGAAAGCAACTTTGTAAGGGGAATCAGTCCTTGTAAGACTTGCTGAAGTCATAGTTAAAATGATCTATTGTAAACTGGTAAATGTTGTGTGAAAAGTAATAACAATAAATATCTTCCCTGCACGCACATGTACCTGCACATAAGCCCACACATTGGTATTTGCATGGTCTGAGGTCCTGTCCTAACTATTCAAGACTGGTTGAGACATCTCTGGTTCTAAAAGAAAAAGTATAGTACAGAGTTTGTTGCCAAATGTGCAGAATTTGAAAGCTCATCTTAAAAAAACGCTTAGGCTAGGGGCAGACATTCAAAAACCCAGAGACTGAATTGATTTAATCTTTGCAGCTTAGTCTAACCTGCCTGGATTGAACCAATTTGCAAGTGACTAGACATTCAGGTAATGTAGGCACATGTGTGCAGTGGCTCAGGCCAGAAGCTGGGGGGCACTAGAGCAGCCCTCAGCTGCAAGGAAGCTGTGCCAGGGCAGGTGTGGCCAGCCACAGCAGTAGCCACGAGTGGACTGGGAGGGAGGGGGTATAATTCCCTCCTTTCTGTCCCACCAGCACAGACCCAGACTGGGGTCCACCTGGCAGCAGCAGGGGCAGGGTCGTGGCCAGACACCAGCTGGCATGACCCCTGAGGCAGAAAGGGGGTTTATTTTGGGGTCTGCCTACCTTGATTGTCGCCACTGATCACTCCCTGTGCAGGGCAAGCAGTGGGATAAGCCCCTTCCTTGCCCCCTACACCAGCTGCCACAGGGAGGGGGGAAATAACACCTCTCCCTGCCCCCTCACCTAAGAGGGCCATGGGATCTGGCCTCTCACCATGCCCCTGCTGCTGGAGTGGCGAGGAGGGAGCAACCCTCATGGGGCAGCAGCCCGTCTCATGGTTTCCTGGGAAGCCTCTTTCCAGTAGAGGCACTGTGCTGAGGGCAAAGCAGGGCAGGTGGAGCTGCCACAGACTGCATGGGGTGAGTGGCGGCACCGGGGCTCAGAGGGGAGGTCATAGCCCTGCAAATCCTCCCTAGCATCACTGCTGCTTACCCCGTGCAGTCTGCAGCAGCTCTAACAACCTCATAACACAGTCCTCCCTGCTGGATGAGGCTTGTGCTCCCTGGGAACTCGTGAGAGGGGCTGCTGCCCCTATCACAGTCACTGCCCCCTTGCCACTTCAGCACCAGGGGTGGGGGTGTGGTCAAAGGCCAGCTGGCATGGACCCCTTAGTCAAAGGGGCAGGGAGGGGACTTATTCCACTTGGTGGCAGTGGTCGGGATGGGCAGACCCTGGCTGTGGTCCCCCAGGGTCGGAGGGGATGGATGGGGTATAAACCTTCTTCCTTCCCCCTTTGCCTCAGGGGGCCATGCTGACTGTTGTCGTGTCATGCCCTTGCCCCTGCTGCTGGAGCAGCGAGGGGGGAGTGCCAGGCGGGACCCAGCCTGGGTCTGTGTGGACGGGGGGGTGGAATTCAACCCCCTCCCTGCCAGTTCACCTGTGGCTACTGCTGGGGCTGGCCACGCCATCACTGCTGGAGCAGCAAGCAGAGAAATGCCTGGCAGGGGCTGCTGCACCCCTGCCTGTCAGACACTGCTGGGGTCTGTGCTGATGGGACAGGGGAAGGAGGGGGAACTAAACCTCTTCCCTGCCTTCTTCACCTTAGGGGGCAGCGTCTTGCCACGTCCCCACCCTTGTTCTGGTTTGAGCTCAGTTAGTTAAGTTTGATATACTACATTTGACCAGGTTTATCTCAAACTGATTTTGGCCATTTTTAAACTGGTTTATGTGCACTGAACTTCTGGGCTAGGGAGAGACATTACACATAAACTGGTATAAGTGATCAGAGACTAGTTTAAACCTGTAACAGGACAGATATTCAGTGCACATAAACCAGTTTGAAAATGGCTGAAACTGGTTTGAGATAAACCTGGTTGAGTGTAGTATCAGACTTGACTGATTTGACTCAAACTGGTTTATGCAATGTCTGTCCTGGACCCCTTGCTGCTTTAAGACAAACCAGACTCCCCCAGCATCCCAGCATGCTCTCTGGGCTGGGTGGGCCTCTCTGCTCCACACCAGGGCTGGTTCCTCCCCTCTGTTCCCCCCTCCCCACTCTCTGTTCAGTAGAAATTCCTTCCTCCCCTCTGACTAACCTGCAAAGATTGAATCAATTCAGGCTCAGGCTTTTTGAATGTCTGTCCCTAGCCCTGTTCTGCTATAAGTTTAAACCAGTTTCTCATCACTGAAACTGATTTATGTGTAACTTCTGCCCCTATCCCTAAGTATCCCCTATGGAAGAAACTAACATAATGGTCATTCTCCTGATGATGATGATAGAAATAAAAAATGTGAGAATCCATAGTTAAGGCCAGTATGAACTAACAGTATTCAAACAATTTAGTGCCAGTAAAACAACGGGAATATTTTCCTTATTTTCTGTATAATGGGAAGGAAGTAGAAAAGCTAAAAAGGTAAGAAAATGTAGATGTAAATATTAAGCCCATGTTATACATTTCATTTATTAATTTATTATTTTTAATTGATATACACCTCAAAGTCACCCTATTTTTCTTTAAGGAAAAGGAAAAAAACCTCATGATTTTTAGACGTGGTTTTAAAGCTCAGTCTGGACTGCAATGAAGAGATCAGCTTCCCAGTCTGATGTTCTCTGGAGAATTGCTTTTATCTGACTTCTGAAGCTTCAGGTGCGATAGCAGAGTGTACTGCTCACTGCTCAAGTTATATGGTGCTATGGCAGAAAATTTGGTCTATAGGCAGGTTAAGAGTAACATTTCTGCATGATATATGATGATGATAAATATGAAATGATAAGATCAAGGGACCTGCTGTGACAAGGCTCACGTTTATATCCTACACAGTTGCCCATGACTCCCATCATTATGCCATTGACCTGAGTGCCTCAGAAAGCATTTATCCTCTGTAGTTTTGTCGTGCAGTGGTGTCAGTATTTTATGTGGGCAAGATGCTTTAGTATGAATGGGAAAACCTTGGCATGGTTTAAATCTAAAACCAAAGCAACCCAAAGACTATTCCATGGATGGCTCTGTTTATGGGGGCAGACTCGTGATAGAAAATTGATTTTAGGAGAAATAGTTGGGGGCTGTGTGGCATTTCCTCTCTTTTAGTGGAATTTTTGCTGAACCACTAGACTAGATGCCACCAGGTATCTGAAACAGTGATTTGTTTTTGTCCGAGATTATATTTTTTGGACTGTGCAAGAATGTTATACTCTTGAGGTGAAGAGAAGAACTTGAGAGAGAGGGAAGTGAGAATAAGGAGACTGAGAGGAAAGTAACTGTTGAGAGGCAGAGAGAAAATCACAAGTAGGGATGAGACAACTGAGAGAGATCAGACTAAATGAAAATAAAGATCAGTAGAGAGAAGAGAATAAGCTGAAAGCTGAGGAGGTGAAGGGAAGAGTTTTACTGGTAGGCTAAATTTTTTTTTCACAAGTTGCCATAAAATGTGGAAAACAGAAGGGAATTTGCCTTTGTAGCAGCTAGAGAGAGCAGGTGGAGCAGCTTACAGCAGGTTAAACACTGTAGCTGTGAAAAGATGACACGTATCTTAAGGTGTTTGGCAGACATCTAACATTCCTGGGAAAAGAAGTGGGGGGAAAAAGAATGGAAGTCTGGAAAGTGTGGTTATAAGTTACAAAAGAGACCTGAAAAAGTGACAGCTCTGTAATTTTTATGTACTGTAGCATGGCTAAGCATGCAAATAGGACTGCCAGGAAAAACTGACACAGTGGTTCAGCCAGTTAACACAACTGACTGTCACTGAAATGTAGTTGAAGCTGATACAATAGTTGTTAAAGGGAAAGTGATTTTTTTTTTATTCTCCCTCTGCTGAAGTTTGAGCCCGACTACAAACTGTGATCTCAGTTATATCAGGCCCACTCAAGACAGTTAGGGCCTTGTTACCTGTTTCACAGTGAACTGCACAAATGTTGATCGGTGTTAGTGCTAGCTTGGGTTTGGAACAGTCGCACCTTTGGGCCAGGAGGGGCCTGGAGGACTGGAAGGTAAGAAGTCCACCTCCGCTCCCTGCTTACTTGTGGCTGTAGTGTCCCAGAGGAGCAGACAGGGAAGGGTTAACCTGCTGCCAGGCCACTGCTCTTCTCTGGGATGAGCCTGCCAAAGAGCACAGCAGCAGTGCTAGCAGGTGGGCAGGCAGGTTAACCTTTCCCTGCCTGCTCCCCTGGGATAGACAGTGCTGGCAGCCATAAGTCAATTGGGGGCTAGGGGGCTGCAGTGAGCAGGGATCTGGGGGGCAGGGAAGGGAGAGGAGAGTTGGGTGTTAACACTAAGATGTATCCTAGAGTGGCTACACTTATTGTAACACAAACTGGGTAACGGGGATCAGAGATAATCCTGCCTTGGAGTGGTATAACTTTGAGCTGCATAACTAATGCTTAAACTAGTTTTAGGGGTGTAGGTTGTAGCGGTGCTGGTCTAAGGACATAGGCAGACAAGGTTCTTTGGGCGAATCTGATATCTTTTATTAGACCAACTTAAACAGTTGGAAAACAATTATTAAGCAAGCTTTCGGGTTCAAAAACCCTTCATCTGAAACTTCCTTAGCCTGACGAAGGGTTTTTGAACCTGAAAAGTTTTGCTTAATAATTGTTTTCCAACTTTTTAAGTTGGTCTAATAAAGGATATCAGATTCACCCAAAGAACCTTGTCTAAACTAGTTTTAGGTGTTAATGTATGGACAATCCATGTGTTAAGAGCTCCAGGAGCCCCCCAGAATTACATTGCAACAAGGCCCTTACTTTGTGGCTAAGAGCAGAGTTTGGCCTATGCTATCTAGGTTTACCTGGCATCATTTCATTCTTGATAGTGTCAGGGTACATGTTTTCTTCCCTGGGGAGAGCAGGTGGTATGTATATTACTGCCTTCTGCTGGGAGCTCCTCTGGGGTAGGGAAGCTTCAAGCTGCAGCTAGGACTCTATGGGAACCTTTCTGGCAGAGGCTGGCTGGGGAGTATGCTGCATCAGTGCATCCCTGACTACCTGGTGCCTATTTTGTCTTGGATGCTTTTGCCCATCCTCAGGGTTGTGTTCACTGCTTGATTACTTGTATAGTAACAATTATTCTACGGCTACAATTTCTGTAGCTTAACATCCTCAGGCCTTTGTTGTTAGGGTTACCTTATTTCCAGAATCAAAAAAGAGGACACCTGTTGGAGGGAAGCCGGTAGGGAGAAGGGGAGGAAGGATATATGATATGCCCATGCCTTTCCTCTGCCTGTCACACCTAAGCCCATGTCCCCTAGCCCTGCTGGTGCCCCTCGCTCCTGACCCGCAACCCTCCCCTCCCCAGCCATGCTGGTTCCCCTCACTCCTGACCTAGAGCCCCTTTGTCCCCCCAGCCCTGCAGCCCATGCAGGTCCTGTGCACACGCACACACACGCATTTTCATGTGCACATGCACGCATGCGCACACACTCTTACTTGCTGGGGCCTGCACGCAGAGCACATGACCCCTGACAGCCAATCACCTTTCCCAGTCCCAGTCCCAAGCATCCAAGCTGCTTGTGCGTGGGAAAAGCGGAGGCAAAGCAAAAACCCGGACATTTGCTTGTATTTTAAAAAGCTGCCCAGACACAGAGATGAGGCCAAAAAACAGGACATGTCCAGAAAAGCCCAGATATATGGTAACCCTATTTATTGTAAGGCAGAAGCTGGCATAACCCAGGTGTGAACTTAACCAGCAAATTTTATTTAAAAAAATAAAAAAAAAAAAAAAAAATAGGGCCAAATTCTATCAGTGAGGGTTTCACAAGTGAAACAGAAGGCAGTATTTTGGACCATATAGTATTTCAGTATCAGTTTCAAGTTCTTAATAATTGTGCATTAAATATGTTGAACTCCTTTGTCAAGTGGTATTTTTCATTTCCCAAGTTTTCTTGAAAATTATATTCTGATTTGACTAATGCTGGCAATAATGATACAAACGATGAAGTTGGAAACCTGACTGAGAATATCTCGTTAATCAAGCTATGCTAATGCTGGTGTTATAGACAGGAATTCTATAACAATAAAAAGAATGGCTTTTGCCATGATTATCCTTGTTTTGTTTTTTTTTATCTAATGAGGAATTGGCATAGAATTGGAAATCAATACTGAATGACAGTTGTTTTCATTATTATTATTATTATTATTATTATTATTCCCCATCATGGACTGCTACTGTATTGTGTTTGGTGCTATGAAAGAGTTTCTTTTAGATTTTGAAATAGTTATTTTTTGCTTTTGCTTTTTAAATGCGAGATGTATCAGGTCAAAAATATTAGATGGTGGTCAGAATTTTGGTGGACATCAAGTATCATAGATACCCTTTTAGACATCTTAATTCAGGTGGTAGTTTACTAATGAAAAGTGCATACAGACTTATTTGCCCACTTAGCCTTGCGGTCAGTCACTAGTGTAACTACAGACCACCTCCAGAGAGGTTTTCTTTGTGATAATTTAGAGCCATCCAAAAGGGTGATTTATTTAACTCTATACTAGACAGCCCAATTTACTGTGTTGCTTCCTTATTGATTTTCCATTCAACCAGATGATGAGTGCAAAAGAGCTTTTAAATTTACTAGCTACCTATCCTTTTATTTTTTGTAAACTTAATCTATTCTGCTTTGAGGTGTTAAGGTTTTTGCTATGCAGTGCTGTAGGAAACAAAGTGATCTGAAAGAGAAAATTACTGCGGGGGGGTGCAATAGGGTGACAAGTAATAATATTGTAGCAGCTTGTTTAGACTGGCAGCAGTTTGAGTAGAATCTGAAATAAAGCAGACTTCTTTGGAACTGTTAGTCATGTATACTTAAATCTCTCTAAACCAGATTCTTAAAAGTATTTACATTCCTAAAGGTGCAGTAAGCACCTGGTGGGATTTTCAAAAGCTGCTAAGTACCTAATACTCATCAAATTACATGTATAAAAAGGCTGTTGATTTAATCCCACTCATTTGAAACAACACACATGCACATCACATTTGAGGATATAATATTTGCAAAGTGTATATGTGTTCAGATTAGTACTAACAAGTATATATATTTCAAGTGACCAAATATAGCAACAGAAATGCCACAGCCAATGTTGGTCTTGCAAATGTTTCAACCCTAATTGCAGAGACCAGTGGTGTAGGCAAGAAGGTAGTTCAGTCTCAGTGGATCAGTGAAATCCTTAGCTTCTTTCCTGAGGCTTCCAATTCTGTTCCTGCAGGGATTTAAATAGCCAACAGAGATGTGCCATGACTACCCTTCCCTGCTCACATTTGAACTTGTGAGCTATGCTGAGTTGAAGAATCTCAATATTCCATTACCAATTTACTGAGACATTGAGTCACTTTATAAATATTCATGTTTAGTTTGAGTGGTTTCCAATCTTCCTTCACTGTCAATTTTTTGTTTTCCTTTCCTTCCCCTTTACTTGATTATTTTAACTTGTGAACTAGAGTGGACTTGCACTCTGGAATCACAGTCTTATCTTGCATCTCAGAAAAGATTTAATTGCATAAAGTTGTTTCGAGGTCTCCCATTTATAACCATCACATCAGTACAGTGTAACATGATTTTATTAGTGCACTCTGAAGAATTACAATTACATTTTAAGAAGTAATGAACAAGGATTGCTTTGTAATTCTTGTATTCCTGCTAATTTTGCATTGATTTTGCAATCCAAAACTAGCAAAGATGACTCTGTCATATTTACTTGCCTAATCAATAGCAAACAGAAAGAAAAATGCAAGCCTGATAATTTTTATAAGCAGCTGCTTGAAAATCACTGATATTAATAATATTTTAACAATGTTTCTAGTAATAGATTGATAATATTATTTATGAATATATTGTTATGTGTTATATTTGTGATAGTCTGATCTGCACTCCTAGGAACCTCCCAGGCTAGATCTGGACCTGCCAGCAGGGGCGGCTGGGTACACTGTTGCTTTCCCCCAACCCTGCTGACACACATGGCCATTGGGGTTCTCTTGCCGGGAATTTGGCAACAGAACCCATCCCCAAATTCCCAGCCCCTCTAGGATTGGGTGAAATGGCACTTCAGGATATATCCATCCCACAGGCTGTATGTTTGACATTCCTGCCACAATTGTAAATTACAATTGTCATATCGTTTCTTTGTATGGTTGGAAGTCTGAGGCTAAAAAGACAAGACGTGAGTACTTTCATTATTGAAAATTGTTGGAAATCGCTCGACATAAGCACAAGGTCAGTGTGATTACAATCTTTGTGAGTCATATTCCAATTATTCTCAGCTGAGCAAGAACCTATTTGCAGATTTCTGTGAACGATGGAGGCCATTTCAGGGGGATTTGAAAATAGTATAAACTTTGTAGTTTCAGCAAAATTTAAGGCCTTCCAGGGTCTGGTGCTGTATTGGAGAGAGAGTTTGGCTTATAGCTGGATGAATTGAACAACCATCTGCTCCCTGCCTTGGATACTTTTGAAATAGTTTTAATATACTGGTTTCTGGAGACGTAGAATGACCATATGGTTAGCAAGCTGGACTGGACAATGGTAGATGTACGCTAAAAATTCCTGCTGTCAGATGGACAGATACTTGCATCTTGGGATGAACACACAAATTGTGCAGGAATTTTTTCCACTGGGTTTGTGGGGGAAGAAATGGAGTTATTAACCCTGTTATATGAAGTTGGGACTTATGCCTTCAGAAAATGTGGCTCCCCTGAGGCTCATGAAGGCCTCATGTAATCGGCTGGAGACTGCTGCTCTTTCTTGTCTCAGAGACTCCCTCATCCTTCGCTTGCGTGGTCTCATTGGTAGGGATGTTTCCATTTATGCTTGGAGCCAACTTTAACTCTGCCAGCAGGGCTGATCTTCAAACACTGTGTCTGGTAAAAGAGGATGCCAAAGCAAGAACAAGTAAACCAGTGCCTGTTAGTGTGATTTCTGATTGGCTTGTGGTTCTCCCATAGCACCATATTGTTAGGGTCCATTATTGTTCCAGCACTTGTAATCTACTGGAGCCTGGTTAGTTCACCACCCTTATAGGGGCAATGATCACACCGCGGCAGCACTCTGAATTGCCTCGTGATGATCCTGGTGGTGAGAGAACAGAGTCTCAAGGCTAGAAGGTGATGTGGTGAGCTACTCTGACCTCATTCATAAAAAAAACCAAAAAAGGGCAAAGAACTTCACCTAATACTTTTGGCATTGAGCCCAGTAACTTGTGGCAACTATTGTAATGTCCAGGGGGTTGAAATAAATAGAAAAATGGTTTATCAGAGAAAAGAAGACTGGAAAGCAACAGCTAGATTGAGGAGAGCTGTGAAGGTCCTGTGGGTGTGGTTGTGGGTAAAGAAGAAGAGGGAAGATTCAAGAGGTGGTCCAATGAGTCTGAACAGGAGATGGAGACATATTAGAAACATAAAATGAAAGAACTGGTTCCTGGATCCAAAAACCTTATTTGTACATTTGATGCTATCAGCCTGCCATCCCTACACAAGACATTTCCCACTCTGGCATCCTTTTGACTTTGCTTCTTGTTTCCTGTCATTAATTTCAACACACTTTGCTTTATTGATGAGCATAGAGATCAACATTTATTCTACAAATTATCCCTAGATTACAGTTTTGTATGGGTCCTAGGGTGACCTTTTCACAGTTATAGTTGATGTTTTGGCATTTTTTCATCCACCTCCTATGTGGAGAAAAATAAATAAATTTTCTGTTTTGGCTTCTCCAGTAATGAGAATGCAACTAGAATTACTCTTTGGATTACATTCAAGAACATCTTGCTGTTGCTCTGGATGCAGAGAACTCATGTTCACTTTGTGGTTTCATTACTTGTTTCACAGTGGCTAACAGATGACGGGTTGATGTTTCAATTAGTCACACGTTTATAATGATTGTTAATTTTAGACATTATAAAGTATATTATAAAAGCTGATGTGATTTAGCCAGACATATTTGAGAAGTGTAAGGCTAGACAAGGACCATATGTGTTTTTATATTCCTCTTTTTCATTCCTGCACCTGGCAAGAAAGCTCCCTGAGGAGTTAACAGAGTTTGCTGTTGGAATTCTCATAGGTACAGAAGTGTCAAATATTTTTAAAAGTTTTTCTATCAAGTATTCTAGGGTTCAGAAGCAGTTGGGTATTTTGCAAAGTCAAGTGTCCCAATTTAGCAGTTTACTTTATATCACCAAAGGTCCTTCTTGCAGTTATTGTTCTCATGCCATAGTCATGACTTATTTGAATACAGTGCACTTGTCATTTCTGATTTCACCTCAGCACTATGCTATGCACAAGATAAACTTTCAATGAAGCACTCATTATTTTTGATGGGAGCAATATGCTTAATTACTTCTGCTACGTGGTGGAAAAATGTTCCCAGTACAAAAAATAAATTTCTGCTACATTTTTGTGAGTTTCACTTTTAGATGTACTTTTGACAGTTGCATTTGAATTAGTTACAGAAAAGGCATGTATTTTCCAAGAGGTTCAGCCAAGAGAACTGAGAGGAAGAACAGGTTAAAGAATGTACTGGTACACATTTCACTAGACCAAGTCTGCAATTATTTAGAAACTGGAACCATCTGTGATTACGTCGGCCATCTCTGTAAACCAGCATCATTTTTGCAGATATCAAAATTTAATAAAAAGTGTTATCATTCCAAATCTGAAAATCCAGATGACAGAGGAAGCATCTGGCCAGATTAGTTTAAACATGGAAAACAAGAATAATGTCATTTTCAATTTCACTTTTGCAACAGACTGTATTATAAAAACTTCCCTTTGCAGACACCATGTATGTGTGTGTTAACCTTGTTTTCTGATGAAATATAGGAACTCTGGAATCACTTTCCTGTAATTATTTTATGGCTATCAGTGTCTGCACGGCCACTAATTTGTGTCCTGTAAATTTAATGTAGATTTAATTTATACCTACATGAATTTATACACACAGGATAATATATCAGAGGTAGCATAGTTTAGGGCAGGGAACTAGGAGTTAGCGCTCTTGGATTCCAATCCCAGATTTGCCATTTACTTAATAGGCGACCATTGTCAAACTAGTTAATTGCCCTCTGCCTCAGTTTCCTCTTGTTACATCAGTACCAGCAATAATGGAAGCCATCCGTTAGTACTTATAAAGAGCTTCCTTTCTAAATTCTAAGTAGCATTAATACATATTGAGGCTATTTTTCTTCCAGTAACAAGCAGTGCGGGAGTACTGTGTCCAGTTTTGGCCCCCCACTACAGAAAGGATGTGGACAAGTTGGAGAGAGCCCAGCAGAGGGCAGCAAAAATGGTTCATGGGCTGGGGCACATGACTTCTGAGGAGAGACTGAGGGAACTTGACTTATTTTGTCTAGAGAAGAAAAGACTGAGGAGGGATGTAATAGCAGCCTTTAACTACCTGATTGGGGGTTCAAAAGAGGATGGAGCTGGACTGTCCTCAGTGGTGGCAGATGACAGAACAAGGAGCAATGGTCTCAAGTTGCAGCAAGGGAAGTTTAGGTTAGATAGTAGGAAGCATTTTCTCACCAGGAGGGCAGTAAAACACTGGAACAGGTTACCCAGAGAGGTGGTGGAAGCTCCATCCTTGGAAGTTTTTAAGACCCAGCTTGGCAAAGCCCTGGCTGGGATGATCCAGTTGGGGATTGTCCTGCTTTGAGCAGGAGGTTGGCCTAGATGGTCTCCTGAGGTCCCTTCCAACCCTCATTTTCTATCATTCTATTCTGTGTGCAATTCAGAAATCTGAACAGGAACTATCAGAAGCAGCATATTTAATTCAGGGGATGATTCTCTTCCTCTAACTGACACACCCAGGACTCTGAGATGCCATATTAATAGCCAAACTAGCCCTTAACTGTATGCATAATGAGGATAAAATATTCTGAAATATTTTAAGAATTAGTGGCATCTGTAAGGGGATGAGGCAGCACCATTCCCAAAGTGTAGACTTTTTACAGAGGTCCAGTTTGTGCAGCTGTTTTGTTGCATTTAGTGGGACTGTTGATGTGAATAAGCAATTGCCAATATGAAAATAGAGTATGCAATCTAGATCAAAGAGGACATCTTTGATAACAAAAATGCCCAGGATATACATTGCTTGTATGTAAGGCAGGGGCATCTAGTTATTAATACCAAGTTCATAAAATGTTGGCTTTGGTTGAAAACGACTCATTTAAAAACCCGCCTTCCTTTTTCATCTGGTGCCTACTTGTGTATGTACTGCATAAGTGGATGCAGTATTGGGATCTTTGACCTCATCCTGACGGGCTGACACTCATAACCCCCGTTAGAGGTCAGTCTTCAGCTCAGGCTCATTGGTTTCACTTCCTGAAGAACATCAAGAAGAAGCGCAGCTTTCTTGATAATGTCCAAATCAAACCAAATACACACACCTTGCAGCTTAAAGTTACATACATGGAATATATTTTAGGAATAATGCAGAGGTGAAGCTTGAGGCAATGCTGCCAAAGAAAACAGAACTCAGTAAGAATGTATTTCACAGCGATAGCATGTAATGTATTGAGTCATAAATAATACTTCATTAATAATTATTATTGACCTTGAGGTACTGTAGGGCCATGATTGGCACAAGGTGGTGTTTTTACAGCTGATTTAATTGTTAGTGTTGAACATTTTAAGTTACCTGGGCACTTACAGATCTTTTTGAGAGCTGCAGGAGGTCAAACACATTGTTCCTGTGCTATTTCAGACCTGTAGAACTTCAAAGCCACCTACACAGAGTCCTCCCTAGATGCAGCAGATATTTCCAGACCTTTTGTGCACTTTTGTCCTGTTCTTATTTTTAAAAAGCTGGAATCAAATAATGTTTCATGAACAATGGTTATGTCAGTAGAAATACTTACAAGGATGCTGGGAACATTTAAAACTAGTCAAACACCCACATCTCAGGTGTTAGCTGTCAGGTAATGTTAATATAAAACACTCCCTATTTTTGTCAAAACAGTCTGCAGTTATGTCTTCCAGTATGTTCTTTTGCTAACAATTCTTTTAGAGAAAACAGGAATGTTTTTGTTTTGCCCATGCAAAATTTTACAGGCTGTTCTGCTAATTACATTTTATTTTTTTCCCTCAAACTTGGGTTTGTCCTTACTTTTATAATCTTACTTGAAGAAGAAATATTCTTTTGTCAGTAACCTAATCCCTCTTTTTTGCTCCCTCAATTCCATGTGCCTTTTCAATTGTTTGATGTTTCCAAAACCTAGGCTGCTAGATGGAATATGTACATTGTTAAATGCCTCAGTTCTAGGCTTTAATCGCCAATCCTTCTTTGCACAAGGTAACTTCAGTTAAAAGAAGTCACACTGAAGGATGCAAAGAGTTCATCTTAATGGTGTTAATAAGAGAACTGAAATGGAGGGGGGAGGAACTCTTGTGCGAGTATGATTGAGTCTTTGAGGCTGTTAGTTTTGAGGTAGAATTGCCCATTGACTTGGCTGGGGAATTTTGCTGGGAGATGTGTCACATAGTAGTGCCCTTAATTACCTGTTCTGAGACTCTGCATAGTTTTACGTGTTTGGTTTGCCAACTTTAATTCAATTCTGAGCTCCACTGTTAGCATAGTACTTTTGTGGAGACTGCCACATGCAGGGACTTTCTCAACCCAGCACAATTTGGGCTTCCTTTTCTAAATAAAACAGGTTTGCCATTTCCGACTCTTCTTTTCCAGGACTGTGCTGTTGTAGTTCAGTGGCTGTAGCTGTTCACTGACTCGGCTTAGTAGCTGCAGACTCTTTGTTCCAAGACTTGAAGTATATTTTCTATATTAGTATATGAGTTTTTTGATGGACTATTCTTGTCAATGCTGACAGCTGTAGGGTTGACTCTGATTGGTCTCAGTTGAGGTTTTGGCTGGTCTCCCTTGGACTTTGGATCATGCTTAGCTGTGAAAAATATGCTCCCTGTCATAATGTGCTTAATAATAATGATTTATGTAGATCCATATGTGACTCATTAAACAAGAAAAGGCCTGAAGCTGACTTAGTAGTAGCTTACATTATCATTATGCAGGCAACATACATTGATACATACAATTACATTGATTTCTGCCTTAGATTTCTGCTTCCTAGGGATTGCATGTTGCAACTGTGTTGTTGTTTTTTTTACTGTTCCTCAATACCAGGTGCATCTTTTTACATCTCAGTTTGTCCCTCTCTCTGACATTTATCCACTGTGGTTTTACTTTTAGTGTTGTAAACTGTTTACATTAGGAAAAAATGAACTATGAAATGGAGGCTTCATAAATGTTATTAAGGCTGAAGAACTAATCCCAAATAAATGCAACTACCTGGCATCATTTCCCTGTGTGTGTGCACACACATATACATGCATGTGTTCTAGGGGTCCGCCACTAAAGATTTTCTAGACAATGCCGGTAGCTGATTATTAATCAACCATATTGGCCAATGCTGATTTGATGACTGATTTACTCCAGTGGAGAGTAATTTAATCAGTGGGGTGAGGAGCGGGACAGAGCCATAGGCAGCTCATCCAGGGAGCATGGGGGTGGGGGTGGCTCTCCTCCGCTACGCATACCCCATGGGAGAGGCATGGGGAGGGTATGTACCCCCCCAGATTTGTGCACAGGGTGGATGCAGGCTGCTCACTGTGGGCTTGGGGTGCCCTCCTCTGCTGCCTTTCCCTTGCGAGCCCTACACTGGCCACACAACCCCTGCTCGCCTGGCATCAGTGGGTCAGTGAGTTGTGCCCCCTGGTTCCCGGTGGGTAGGAGGTGTGTGGCCAGCGTGGGGCTCCCAGGGTAAAGGCAGCAGAGTGGAGAGCCCTGACCCCACAGTGAGCGGCCCACATTTGCCTTTGTCCTGCTTAGCTCTGCTCCACTAAACATCCCTGTGCTTAAAAATGGTGGTTGCAGTGCTTGAAATAAAGCTCATTTGCTGTGGGCTTGGGGCTGTCTGCCCTGCTGCCTTTGCCCCAGGAGCCCCTCACCAGCCATATGTCCCTTGCCTGCCCAGCAGCGGAGGCACAACTTGCTACCTCTACTTCTGCTGGGTGGGCACGGGGCTCCTGAGGGAAAGCCAGCAGAGCAGAGAGCCCCAAGACCACAGTGAGCAGCCTGCATCTGCCCTGCACAAATCTGGTACATGCCTCTCCATGCTACCCCTGGGGAGTCTGTACAGTGGCGGGGAGTGTCCCCCCAAGACAAGCTGCCCATTGGTTCCATCCTGCTCCCACCCCATGCTCTGCCCTGGCTTCTCAGGGCCCCCAGCCCCTGCCCCACTCCCTTCCTCACCATGGGAGCCTTGATCTGCCCCCCCCCACCCATGCCCCTTCACCTCCACAGACCTTGCTTGCAAGGAGCTGCTTCCCACACTGCCTGGCTGTATTCCTGGCCATGTGCATGCATGCGGTTGCTCACATTCACACAGTGCTCCTTGTGTCTCGCTCCTGGCATCCCCAAGCAGGGCCCCTTGCAGGTCACCATTTCCCGGGGGAGCCCAGGCATCTGGGGGCCCCGGCCTTGTGGTGGAGAGGGACCCCAGGACTAGAAGGCATAATTATTGGAAAGCATTATCGGCTACAATGGCCAAATAAAGCAAATAGCCAATAATCTAAATTTCCATTTTATTGATGCTGATCTGATAGGCAACTAATATATTGGTGCACCTCTAATGTGTTCCCATATCTGGAGTATCTTGGCAGAGAAGAAATGAGCCTCCTGCTATTCTTTAATCCTCCTCTGAAAAGGCCTGCTTCTCATTGGAGACAGGAAATTGTATACTAAAAATTAAATATGGAACATGGATGCAAGACTGGCATGAAGTGTTTCTGAACTGAGAGATACCTTATACAAGAGTATTTAAGAGAATATTTCCTGAAAATTTACTTTTGAATATATTGCCTACACTTTTCTGTATCATTCCTCATGAGTTTAAATGCCTTTCATATTTTTAAATAACATTGGGGGGAAAAAAAAGATAGCTTCATTTCATTGGGTGTTCGATTGGGACTCATCTGTGAATTCACTGAAAAGTACTGATGAAAATGTTGGTACACCAGCTGCTCTTCCTCTTCCTGGGCAGTATTGCTATAGCAGCTGCCCCCAGGGTTGGAAGAGACATGAGTGACCAGTGCCTCCTGAATCTGGGGGGGGGCACCTGCAGAAGCCGCTGACAGCAGCAATATCAGCCTTCGGGGGGGGGGGCCACCGGCCTCATCGTGGGGGAGATATGTGCACCCCCTACCAGTCACCTGGGAGGGAAGGAAGGGACAGTACACTTCCTTTTCAGTGGTACTGGAATTAGGATTCTCCCCTGAGAGAATCTAAAGATATGAAGGATGCTTGATTAGAAGTTGGCCTTGCTGCCTTTCAATTTGATACAGTGGGACTGAGCTTTGATAAATTAGATGAGAAATGATGCATTGTGTAACTGTCTCACTGTGTTTACTGTCTGGCTGCGTTCTTATGTTCCATTCTGAACATTTGCCTTTAACATATTGTCCAAGAATTTTACATTGTTCTTTTATAGTCTTTAACATCTGCACAAAAAATTGAAAATAGTGAATAACGAGAGATTTATATTTGATTTTTTTATACCTCTTCATGTATCTCTTAATTCTGCTTCCACAAACATAGAGAAGGACAGACATTAATCCGACTTCTTTAATGTTTGTAAAAAGAATATTTTGTGTTTCAAGACAAAAATGCAACAAAGGGGAAGAAGAAGAAACACGCACATACATATTAATAGTAGACACTTCCATTATGTCATGTAATTCAAGAAAAAAATAACTGTTCTGCTGCTGTGCCAGATCTCTTGTGGGGTTACTCATATTAAATGTTAGTACAACAGTGCACCTAGGGTTTAGTTGGAGTAGACCATAGGAGCTAAGGACAGACATTACACATAAACCGGCTTAAGTAATCAGAAACTGGTTCAAACCTGTAACAGAGTAGATGTTCGGTGTACATAAACCAGTTGGAAAATGGCTGAAACCAGTTTGAGATAAACCTGACTGAATGTAGTATCAGATTTGACTGATTTGGCTCAAACCTGTTTATGCAATGTCTGTCCCAGACCCCTTGCTGGTTTAAGATAAACCAGATTCCCTCAGCATCCCAGCATGCTCTCTGGGCTGGGTGGGGCTCTATGCTCCACAGCAGGGCTGGCTCCTCCCCTCTGATTCATAGATAGTCCCCCTTCCCCTCCCCACTCTCTGCTAAGCAGGCATCCCCTGTCCCTCACAGAGATCTCAGTATTAGATAGCAGACCACATGCTGGCTACCTCTGAGCTGTGGGACAAAGGCAGAATCAACAGATAGCTGGTAATATCCCTCTGTTGTTTTCTTAATGGGCTGATGAACACAGAGTTAGGGGTGATAAACATTACCTGCTGGGCTGCTCTGGTGGGGGGGCACCCCTCCCTAATCATAGCATCCTGCTGGGGCTTGGCCACGCCCCTCCTCAGCTCAGCTCTGTGGAAGGGAACAGAGGGCTGCTCTAACACCCCCAACTTCTAGCCTGAGCCACTGCAGGCATGTGCCTGCATTCCTGGAATGTTTGGTTATAAACTGATTTAGCCAAGCCAGGTTAAACTAACCTACAAAGACTGAATCAATTCAGGCTCAGGCTTTTTCAATGTCTGTCCCTAGCCTTAAAGTGTTCATTATAAAGGTGATACTTTTTGGGGGTTGCAGGGTGCTGAGCAACAAGGATTCAGCAAAACACCTAAGCAACTACTTAAAGTACAGGCTTGTGCCTTCTTGGATGAGTACCAGAATATTCAGCATTTGCAAGACTAAAACACATGCACTTTGTAGTGGGCCGTCTATTTTAGGATACAGAGATCTAGCATGCCAAGCAGAATAATCTCTCTTCTTTTAAGCAAATCAGAACATAACATTTTTTCAGGAACATTAGTAGAACTGAAGACCTTTGCTTAAGATCAACAAAATGAGGGCTTTTTTTCAGAGCACTGGAATAAGGTAGGGACTTTGGCAATTTAAGGACAGCCCCAAATACTGGTATATTTTTATAATTCAACTGTTTTGCTCTTCATGTTTTATAAAATTGAAAATCTGTTTTCTCTGCTTTTTTGACTTATTTTTGTGTTTGCAGTTAATGATCGGTTCTGCTTATTTCTTGATATCAGGTGGTATTGCCTGTGGGTCCAGCCTTGTATTCTCTAAGGTATTCAGGTGCCCATGGAATGCAGGAAAAGGGCTTTTAAGCAGAGTTCTGACTTTTAACCTTCTCGACTGGTTTGTGTGTCTGCCTTAATTTTGAAAAATCAGTTTGAAACCCTGTTTTTAGAGGTGTTGAGCATCCAGAACTTGCATGGGCTTTGGAATTCAGGTGTTACTCGTCTCAAGTTGGGCATCCAAAATTAGTGGATGCTTACCATATTTTTCAACACATGGATAGATTTTCTTCCTGGCTTGGTATTTTGGGACAGATGCTCACCTTGCATAAACTGTCAAAACTTCCCTCATGACCTGTGTCTTTGGTACCTAAGGACTAAGTTTATAAGGCTTTTTTAAGACCTGCTCATGTTCTGGATAATGGATCCAATTCCACCCTGTTAAAACTTTACAAATCTAGATAACTCAAGTAACAGCCCCGCCATATTTCTGTTGCATCAACTTATATGTAATATAGCAATCAGGAAAAAGGAGGAGCAGACAACAATATGCCATAGCATTATAGTGAACCAGGAAGTTGTGAATACAAGAAAATATAAGTAAGTCCTTTTGAGTGAAAAAACAATTTAGCACCCCGGTATCTCAACCTGAACAAACAGCCTGAGTGAACCTCAGTTTGAAGAAATGCAGTCTTTGTTCAAATGAAAGGATCTTTCCAGTTTTCTGCTCATAGATTATCAATGGTTTTGAGAGAATTCTTCAACAATTATTAATGTCATCACATTTGTTTGTATCTTAGATACATAATAATTCTGTATAAAACAAAACCATTGCATGGATTAAAAGTAATAGTTAGAAAAAAAGAATTTAACATTTTGAAAATACTCTAAACCACTATGTATCAGTTGCCCTGAAATGCAGAATGTGGTATATACTACTCAATATTGTATTTCACCCTGTGCCTTAATATGTATGTGCAGTTGGCCCCCTAATGTTAGAGTTGCTGAGGGCACTGTGACCATAATTTTTCCCCCCTGATTTTTTTAAATAGTTTAAAGTTAGTCTATTAGTTTTCTCCTTAATAGCCTAGTTTCCTTTGGAAGAGGAAGAAAAGGACTGGGAAAATACTGGTGTGACATTATTGGGCTTTTTTGCTATCCTAGATTTTTCCAATATGTTTTTTGCCCTTTGGGCTTGATTTTCATATTAGCATTTATAATGGGCTTTTATGAGTTTTACGGTGCTTAAAATCTTAATGGGTGATTCTTTCAAAATAAAGGATCCTTGGGTGGGATTTGGTAAAGGCTATCGAGAATATTTGATGACAGCTTAACTAATTACACACAGCAGTTTTCTGGTTTATTAAGGGCCTGTTCAAGAGTTGTTGAAGTCATTGGAGGTGAATCAGGCTCTATGGAAGGCTGAAGAGTAAAAGATTTATAGTGGCTTGATCCCAAGGAGGGTTGGACCAGAGAAAACAATTATGTGTGTCAATGAGGGAGGAATGTTGCCTATAGGTAATGGCTGGAAAAACATAATATAGAGCATAAAATAATTAAAGTTTGTATATGAACTGGGATAGTTATTTTTATGGCTTTATCAAGTCTCTGTTGTTTTGGGATATCCTTACTGATTTCTAGTGCCTAGTGGTCTTTCTTAGCAGAGTTAGAAGCAACATCACATTTTCAGCTTGGTATATATGATATATAAAAGATGTTTGCAAGATCATGTTTTTTAAAGTTTATTTTATAATGTACATAAGAGAAGAAACATGTACCATAGCTGCCAGCGTGACATAGATTATAAATCTTTAGATGCCTCTAATAAAATTGAGAGGGGGAAAAAAGTGTTTTAAAAAAACTGGATGGAGGCTTGGGTCCCATTTGTTGCAAGTCTCTGGCTAGCTGTAGATTTTAGTTAAAACTGTAGATTCATCTATTCTGGGCCTGACTCTGATTTCACTTACACTGGTACAAATCCAGAGCAACTTCATTGATGTCATTTAAGTTGCAAAAATGGAAAACTGGAATAAGATCAGAATATGTGTATTTTCATATTTAGGGAAGACTATTTTTCCACGCAGCAAAAGCCAAAGGGTTGTTGGAAGTGTTGATTCTTTAGAAGATCAATGCTCACAGGGCCACAGGAAGCTGTATAACAGAGATATTAACATTTTCACCACTGATTGGATAATGCATTTAGCTTTTTTTCCCAAATCTGCCTTCCAAGCAAATTCCAGAGCGAGCCAATGAAGAGTATGAGCTTATGTATATGCAACATCATATTTAATGTTTTGATATGAAAAAGAACAGCAAGGTCAGGGAAGAGCTTGTAACCGAGAAGCAGGGATGTTGGGCTGGGCTGTGCTCAGGATGGATGGCAGCACCATTGGAAGTGGAGGTTGCCCCACAGACTTTCCTGCTGGATGCTGCTCTCCAAGCTGCTCAGCTGCATATCGGCAATTGGATTGTTAAAAACCGGCCATTGATATCGGCCCAAAGAATCTGTATTGGTGCACCCCTAGAATGTATGTCAGGGGCCTAGGTCATGTCCACCTCTATTAACTATGACTACAAATCTAGCAGTTTGATGTCTGAATTCTAGAAACTGTGTCCTCAAATAACTGTGAATGTGACACTGAATAAGTTCCTCGCCAATGTTCTCTTGGGAGACCAGTGCAAATAAATCACTTTGTTTTTCTTCAGTGTCCTTGCCTTCAATATCTTACTTCAGTGTTTGGCAGTGCAGCAGACACTGATGCTCTCTCGGGTGGTGACTCACTGTCACTGCAACTAGTCCACACTTGTACAATTGGTATCAAATAGCAGTTTACTACAGTGCAAGTAAAAATGTGCATGTTGATGGGGGTTCTTTCCTTCTTTCCTTTTTGTTACATTTCAGAAATAAAAGCTAAATGAATCTGAAAGACTGTATGCAAGTAGAAGAATGTAAGAGATAAGAATAGAAAGGGTAACTCAAAGCTATGGTGTGTGTGTTTGGCGCTACTGAGGATAGAAACTTCACAGAGCTTGTGAAAACTCTTATCACTTTATCAGGAAGGGGATCAACAGCTATAATACTGGCAAGCACAGCAACAATGCTTATAAGCCTTAATTTGTGCCTGTTAATCCAGGAGAGGTGAAAGTGCATACAGCCATCATAGAGTGAGAGGAATCAGGGATATCTGGGGATGAAGAAAAGATTTCCCCATTAATGCATTTATTGAAACAATGTATCTGTGCTAGTGGCTTTTTTTATCCCGTGGTTACATGCAAATGGATTATTTATAATGTGACACAAATATAATGCTACTATATACACCAGTTTTTTCAGAAACAGCGTGTGAAGAAATGGACATCCAACCCTTGCCATCTGAAAAGGGTGATTGGAAGAGAACCAAAGTGAAATGAATGTGCAGTTACAAGAAATGAATGATTGTACTGCTCACTTGAGGAATTAAAATACTGTGCATGGAAGGTGAATGGAAACTATCAAAACTAGAGAAGTGCTTTAGCTAAAATAATTGCCCATGGAAAAAGAAGGAAAAAGACATCTAAAATAAAAGTGTTATTTTTTTCTAATATGCCTGTATTGTTGTGATTCAGCATTGCAGAGTGAGTTTGTTTTGAATGATTTCCCAGGTGTCTATGGGTTTCAGTGAATCTACTGCATGATGTGATGCCTGTTGCTGTGCTCTATTCAAAGAAAGCTCTCTGTTCTCTAAAGAAGCTATTGTCTTCTGGCTGGTTTTGTTTGTCCTTCTGGGCAAATCTTTCCGTTGGTGCCCTCCTTACATAAGGGGAAGCATACAGGCACCAGGAGAGATGATCCATCCAGCACTCGGCATTCTCAGGAGAGGTAAATCTGCATGTAGAGAGAAGTTCACATAGGAAGACTCTTCTTCTGCCCATGCAGAGTTGGGAGAAGACTCTCCTCCCTCAACAAGCTTTTCTGCTGTACTGAGAAACACCTGCCCCATCTACTGGTAACACCAATCGTGACCACTCACTTGTTAAATTTTACAAGCAGCACCTTCATGCTTTCTCTTCCCATGTTACCCTTTTATCCATTAGAGGAGCTTCTCATAAACACCAAAACATGCCACCGTTCTGCCTTCCAGTCCATGCTTATAGTCCTTCTCTGCTTTGATGCCATGCCGGTAGATAGGCAGCTGATGGGCTGTCACTGCTCTCACTATCCTAACCGGTAATATCTCCCCATTACCTTTTATCCACATGCTGTTTCTAAATTTTGGCTTTGCCTGTTGGTTTACAGGAGCCATTACTTTGTCACATGTTTATACAATGAGTATTACGGTGGCACAGGGGCCTTTAAGTGCTACCATAGTACCAATAAATAAACAGTCATTAACAACCTGATCCCCTGTTTGGCCTTGTTTATTCCCCTAGACAGGAGTCCTCTTGTGGCTGTACAACAGCAGCAACATTAACCAAGTTCTTCTGAGCAAACTGTCCTCCTAATTTTTTACTCATAAGCAGTGTACTGTATGCCTACCCCATGCAGGATCAATCAGGAAAGGGACAGCTCCGTTACTAATGGCTGCAGCTCACCTTCAGACTCCCTATATCTGAGGCTGCCAGACTTGTTGTGCAGGTTGTTCAGAACAGGGAGACCAAAATCATTCATTTTGGGTATTATCTGCATCTGTTATCAGTGAAGCAACAGCTGCTCCCCTTCTTGCTGTTCTGTGTTTGATCATCATGTTTCTGGAGGTATTAAATGGTAACACAAAGCTTGCTTTACCTTTAAGAAATAATTTCATGTGGAAATAAGCACTTGGGTTTGATTTTTTTTTTTTAAATTAAGTTGTGTTTAAAATAGTGCCCCCAAAGTAGAGTGACACTCCATCCCCCCAAATGCATGGTGATGTACACTGGCAAAGGATCCGGCTTTTAGTATTTTTCTTTTCTATTAATAGCATGATGCTGGTAATTTAAACTATAAGAAATAATGGCTTGAGTGATATAGATGAGGTTTTCTACAGCACCAAAGTGACTCGGGTACAAGTTTCATTGACAATGAATTATTGTGTCAAGACCAAAAATAATGCCAGAAGTCTGGAGGTTTAGAAAAGATTAGGCAAGATTTCAGATATCCCAAAGGTTTGAATTGCCTAGCTGGAATCCTGCTTTTAAAGTTGCTGCTATTAAAATCCTAGTCTGAAGGTAGCGTGCCTTTCTTGTCTTAAATAGCTTGGAAGATACTGGATTGCACAACAATAATACAGTGCGTCTTTATTCCAGAGTGCGCGCACACAATTCCTCACAGAATTAATGGGAGTTTTATGAAGAGCGTTCGCCCTGCAGAGATACAGCCTGGGAATCTGATTTTACATTAACGTGAAGACTTAAGTAACACTGATTTGAAAGTATTGCTCTGGATGTGCACCAGCTATTCTACAATCAGAATCTGGCCTTTGTGCCTGAACTCTACAGGGCACATATATGCAGTTCAAGCATGAGAAATTATTTCTTATTCTTCTGTATCCCTTTGTTGAATGTCCTTTAAATCCAAGCTGGCCATTTCCTTCTTCCCTAAAGATTATTTTTCCTTTGGACAGAAAGGAGTGTTCCTTTTGCCTCATGTATTTTTTACAGATATTTAACTAATGTTTGTGAGTCTCTGATAACTTCCTGTGACTTTGAAGTATATTTATTTTTTCTGAAAGTAATAATATAGTTTTCTTTTTGTTTACAGTTGTTCAGTGAAAAAATTAGTGGGGCAGAAGGAACAAAACTAGATGAAGAGTTTCAAGAAATGGAAAGGGTAAGGAAGCCAAGATTATACTACTGCAAGAAGAAAATCTCATATTTTTTCTTATGGTAGATTGACATTGTAAACAACATATGTGATGCATATGTGTAAGTATGTAAAAATAAGTGCAAAAATCTGTATGTTTGAAATTCTAATCCTGTCCTCACCTGAAATCTGAAAAAGTCAAATTCTTTCTGGAAGTACCAGCCAATGAAAAAATGTGGTGTTGGCCTGTTTCAATGCTTGCTCTCTCTCGCGCTCCTGTGCTCGCGCTCTCTCTCTCTCGCTCTCCTCTCTCTTCCTGCTATTTAGAGCTGGACGCTTTGTTTTGGTCTTTAGCATACATCTTTTTTTACTTGTCTTATAGATAAATGTTGACGGGTTGAGAAATGTCTTCATTTTTTTCTCTTCCATACATTAATTTTGAATCTATAGTCTAGATTGGCTTTAGATTCATTTTTCCTTGGTCCTAAAGGAAGAATTCCTTTTACCTATATTGTAAGAGGAAATTGCTGTGCAAGTAAGAATGGCAATGGCAAGTAACTGAATTCAAATATGAGTATGTTTTAGATGCACCTGAATGTGGGTAATGTGGGCTAGTACGTTTCGGACCCGTGAGGTCAGAGTGGCTGATACAGTAGCAAGTGTGATTCCACAGTGTGGAAGTAGTATATGTAAATTGTGACTAGAAGTAGGTCCTGCAGGTTTAGTTATTCATTTACACTCTTTGGGTTTTTGAGCTTTCTCAACCTGATGTGCCAATTCAGTTTTTTTCAGCATCAGTAATGGGAGATCTGATTCAATATAAAAAGATTTGAAAATGATCCCATTTTGCATTAATTTTTATATAAACCCTTTTAGTTTACAAGAGCAATACATTGTACCTAATCAGCAGATAAATTCTTTAGTAAAGGGGTATAGTTTAGTTATGTCTTGTTACGTTTCTCTTCTAGAAAATTGATATCACCAATAAAGCAGTAGCAGAGCTTCTGTCCAAATCCACAGAGTACCTTCAACCAAATCCAGGTAAGGCAAACTCTGAAAGTTCCTCTAACAGTGATAGACTAAGACTACAAGTTGAACTTCTGCTGCATTGCCTCTTCCAAGGGTATATATTAGCCCCTCTGGGTTGTTAATATTGTTAGGGAATCTGTAACACACAGCATATTCACAAAAGGCAAAGAGATCTCTCTTTGCCCTGCCCCCTTTCTTTTTAAGCAACTTCATCTCCTCTTCCAGGTGCTATAACAAATATTAGGTAGTGAATTTACAGTGAATTTCTAATATCAGTTTCTAAAATAGGGAAAGGAAAGACACCTGTATTGGCCACTGGTTTGATCTGTTTGGGTCAAGATATGGGGCATTAAATGCTTGATCCAAAGTTTACTCCAACAGAAAGACTTCACTTGTCTTTAATGGAACAGAGTTTGATCTTGCAGTCTTTCCTTATGCAAGATTCTTGTTCATGTTGGTCACAGCTGTACCTGCCTCATGAACCATGTGAGATATGTGGTTGGAAGGAAATATCAGTGTGTTTTGCCTGACTAGGGACATGTAGGATTAATGTATTGATTAAGGCTTAATGATCAGCTGGGAGGCTTAAGATGCAGCTACTGAGGCCAGTGCCTTTAATTCCAGGAAGGCTCAGTGCAAGGAAATTATTGTATTAGGAGGCTATTTTATGATTCAAATGAGGGGTGGATTGGAGGAAACACTTCAAAAATAATGATCCGTTTTTTGACTCTGTACTGTGTGGGATACAGAAAAATTGCTAAGATTACCTTGTGCCTAAAAGCTTTATAGATTTCATAGACATTAGAGCTGGAAGACCTTGGAAGATTGTTGAGTCTGGCCCCCTGCCCCAGGGGCAAGAAGTCAACTGGAATCACAGGATCCCAGCAAGATAAATGTCCAATTGACTCTTAAAGGAGTCCAGACTAGGTGCTTGCACCACCTCTGGCGGCAGTCTATTCTAGGCCTTGGGGGCTTAGACAATAAAGAAGTTCTTCCTTCTGTCCACGGTGAAATGGTCTTGGAGGAGTTTGTGACTGTTTGACCTTGTCATCCCATGGGGCACTCTGGTGAACAACCGTTCCCCCAGATCCTGATGTATACCCCTTATATACTTACAGGCAGCCACCAGGTCCCCCATGAGCATGCGCTTTTCCAGGCTGAAGAGTCCCATAGCTCTCAGCCTCTCTTCATAAGGCCTGTTTTCCTGCCCTCCAGTCATACGCGTGGCTCTCCCCTGGACTCTCTCAAGCTTCTCCACATCCTTTTTAAATTGTGGAGCCCAGAATTGGATGCAGTACTCCAACTTCAGCCTCACCAAGGCTGAGTACAGTGGGAGGATGACATCCTGGGATTTGCCAGAGAAGCAGCTATGGATGCAAGCCAGAATTTTACTTGCTTTGCCAGCTGCAACATCATATTCATCTTGTGGTCAATCATGACCCCCAAGTCCCTTTGGCCATGGTGCTAGTAAGCATAGCACTGCCGAGCCTATAAGCATGCTGTGGGTTTTTCTTCTGAAGGTGGAGAACCTTTCATTTTTCAGAGTTGAAGGCCATCAGGTTTTCATCCGCCCATTTTCTGAGCCTGTCAAGGTCGGCCTGGATCACCATCCTGTCCTCAGGTGTGAACGCTTTACCCCAAAATTTGGTGTCATCAGCAAACTTGGCCACTGTGCTTCTGACAACAATTTCTGCATCATTAATGAAGATGTTGAAAAGAATAGGCCCAAGGATGGAGCCTTGGGCCCAACACTGGAGCCAATTCCCCAACCAAAGGACTGTGATGTAGCTGAGGCCACAGTTGGCCAGTTTTTCTATGAGTTGATCGTGGGTTACCAGATAAAAAGCTTTTTAAAAATCAAGATGTATGATGTCAATCTCTTCTCCCTTGTCCAGGTGATATGTCACCTGGTTGTAGAATGAGATGAGATTGGTCAGGCAAGACTTACCGTCAACTAACCCACGCTGCCTGTTCTCCAAGATGGGATAGACATTGCTTGAGCTTCCAGGATCACTTCCTTGAGGAGCAAGCACTCTTCCTGAACTCCCCTCCCCTTTGGATTGAGGGGAGGGGAGTTCCTTACCAACAAGCCTCCTGAGCTTGTCGAAGTCAGCTCTCCTGAAGTCGAGGAGTTCTGCTTTGCTGTCTGACTTGCTAGCTTTACAATGGATGGTAAAGGTGATTGATCAGCTCATGGTTGCTGTCTCCCAGCTTCCCTTTGATTATTAGGCCGCTGTTAAGTCATGCATTGCTTTGCCTCTCATCGGTCCGTAGACTTCTTGAGTCAGACAGAGCTCATCCATGCACATGAGGAAGCTTTGCGACCATTTGGATGTGGCCGAGTGCTCTTCCCACAAAATGTCAGGGTAGCTGAAATTTCCCATGACAACCATGGACCAGGAGAGTGCAGCCTCAGCCAGTTCTCTGGCAAATTCCTGGTCAAACTCTTGATCCTGGTAGGAGGTTGTAGCAGACTCCCACCATTGTGTCCCCTGTGCCTTGTTTGCCATAGATTTTAACCCAGAGAGTCTCACACCGTCCCCCCAGGTGCCAATGTCAGCTTGCAGGGATGCGTAGCTTTCCTTGACATAGAGAGTTAACCCACCCTGCCCTTTTTACCACATGATCTTTCCTGTACAAGGTATAGCCATCTATACCTGTGGCCCAGTCATAGGTAGAGTCCTACCGGGTCTCCGTTATCCCTATGAGATTGTAAACCTTGTTTAGCAGGAGGACCAGTTCCTCCTGTTTGGTCCCCAGGCTCCTGGCCTTGCCTTCCCTACGGATGACTCTGGGGCTGGGGTAGGGGTGGGTTCCTTTGAGTGCCTTAGCCTGCTGGGTTTACAAAAGCTGTCCAGTGGGCTTGCAGTGGTGGTAGTCCCCCCATCCCCTGGTGGGCTCAGTTTTAAAGCCCAGTTGAGCAGGTCAGCAAGTCTGCCTGAGAAGAGCCTCTTTCACAGTGGAGTAAGGTGGAGGCCATCTCTTCTCAGCAGCTTGCTGTCTCTCTCACCGAAGAGTGGACTGTGATTGTGGAAGCCAAAGCCTTCACGATGACACCGGTGCCACAGTCTTTGGTTGACTACCTCAACTCGACTCTCCCTCCTCAGCCCATGACCCACAACCGGGAGGAGCAAGGAGAAGATCACCTGCACCCCCAACCCCTTAAGCCCCACTCCCAGAGCCCTGTAGTCCCTCATGACCTGGCTGGGATTGCTCCAAGCCATATCATTTGTGCCCACATAGATAAGGAGCATAGGGTGGAGTTCAGAGGGCTGGATAATCTTTGGGCTTCTCTCCACTGTGTCCTAGCTGCGGGACCCTGGGAAGTAGCAGACCTCCCGGGATAGGGGTTGGGGCGGCAGATTGCCCCATCAGTCCCCTTCAGGAGGGAGTCTCCCATGACGAACACCCCACATTTCATCTTGTGGAGAGTAGGGGTGGGTGATCCGCCCTTGCCTGCAGGAGCTGGCATCTCTGCAGACTTGCTTGGGGCTGCAAGAGGTTCATACCTGTTGCAAAGCCCCAGAGGGTAGGGGAGGTGGGCCTTGGGGCCCTTGACCACCTTGGTCCAACCCCCTGGCTGGATGGTATGGGAGATCCCTGAGTCCTCCCTTGTCCTGGAAGGTGACCTTGGTCTACTTTCTACCTTCAGGGGGTGAAGGGCCTGGCAGTAGGAGTCTATCTCCTGCTCACCATCCCTGATGGCACGCAGTCTCTGGACTGCAATGTGGAGCTCCTCTATCTGGTGCCCCAGAGACTCCAAAGTGGAGCAAACCTTGCAGGGGGAGTTGGCCATGCTCCCAGTCCCATGATCCTGGAAACATGCCAGGCAGCCCCTGCAGCTGAGAGCCAGGGTCTCCATCTGCATGGAGCCTGGAACCATGGGCTCTGTCTGGGTGGAGGCCTCTGAAGTGCCAGAGGGGGAGGCCGCAGACTCCGAGGGGACTCTAAGGGTGCAACGTGTGCCCATCCACATTGTGCCACTGGGAGTCTGGCTACTGATGGCTACTGATGGGATTGCCTTCCCTGGGGGCTCGCTGGCAGGGCCTCAGGACCTCTCGCTCACCCTCCTGTGCAAACTCCTGCATTAAACTTGCACACCGGGCCCAGAGGCATGCCTGTTTGCACATCCTGTTCACGAGGCTCCAGTCCAGGGCTGGGTGAAGTAGGAGCCAAGGAGGAGTGCATGATCCTCCTCGGCTCCACTCGGCTGCCTCCCTGCAGCTGAGCTACATCCCTCCCACCACGGGCCCCTGCTTACCTACAGGCAGGCCAGGGCTTGGGGGTCCTGGGGTCTCTTGGGGGGGTCCCTGGCCTCACAGGGGTGCAACGGGCTCACACCCATGTGTCTCGCTGGACCCGGGACCTGAGTGTGGCTTCTGCCATTGCCAGGACTTTTTAAACTGTGCACATGCGCAGAAGGGCCCGCTGGTGCCATGCCACTCTTGGGGGGGTTAGGAGGATCCCTCCCTCCCCCACTGAAGGAGAGGACAGGTAATTCTGCCCCCCAGCAGCCCGATCACGTGGCTCCCTGTGTGGCTGGACTAAGTAGAAGCCGGGGGGGGTGGAGTGTGAGTGTGACCCTCCTTGGCTCCACTCAGCTGCCTTGCTGCAGCTGGGCTACGTCCCTCCCACCACAGGCCCCTGCTTACCTGTGGGCAGGCTGGGGCTCGTCAGGGGTCCTGGGGTCTCTTGGGGGGTCCCTGGGCTCACAGGGGTGCAATGGGCTTGTACCCGTGTGTCTAGCGGCAGAGCTGGGACTGAAGTGCAGCTTGCGTCGTTTCCAGGCCCTTTTTAAACTGCATGCATGTGTAGAAGGGCCTGGTGGTGCTGCACTGCTCTTGGGGGGTGTGGGGGGGGTCCTTCTCCCCCACCGAAGGAGGGGACAGGTAAGTGCCCCCTCCTTTCCCCCATCTCACGCGCTGGCATAGCTTGTCTAAAAATCTCTCCCAGCTATGCAGTTAGTCCAGTAAAAGTTATCACCCCCTCAAAATCTGTGCCTCTAGTACATGTCTGGGAGTCGAGTCCACCAGGAGTTGAGGTGGATGTTATCTAGCTGGATTTTGAGAAGGCCTTTGACACGGTATCCCGTACCATCCTTATAAATAAACTGAGGAGATTTGCCTTGGATGATTATATGGTAGACTGGGTAGGAAACTGGCTCAAGGGTTTACTCAGAGAGTGGCAGTGGATGGATCAGTGTCAACCTGGAAAGATGTGGGCAGTGGAGTCCCTCAGGGCTCAGTTCTGGGCCTGGTGCTGTTCAGCATCTTTATCAGTGATCTGGATGAGGGGGTGGGAAGCACCTTATCCAAATTTG
The DNA here is from genome assembly GCF_052110815.1 of Crocodylus siamensis. Taxonomy (NCBI): domain Eukaryota; kingdom Metazoa; phylum Chordata; order Crocodylia; family Crocodylidae; genus Crocodylus; species Crocodylus siamensis. Next base: position 17,628,570 of record NC_143409.1, on the reverse strand, counting down.
CACATGACACAAAAATATGTTGTGAAGCTAACACCCTGGAGAAGAGGAACCAGATCCAGGCTGGCCTAGACAGGTTGGGGAAGTGGGCAGAGAGCAACAGGATGCAATTCATTAAGGACAAGTGCAAAGTGCTGCATGTGGGGAGAAAGAACTGCTATCATACCTATAGGCTGGGGGGCAACCTTCTTAGCACCACTGAGGCAGAAAGAAATCTTGGAGTCACTGTTGACTCCAGGATGAACGTGAGTCATCTATATGATGAAGTAGTCGGCAGAGTCAATTGCACCTTTTCGTGCATCCGTAGGTGCTTCACAAACAGGTCCAGGGAGGTGATTCTCCCTCACTGATAAGGCTGCAGCTGGAGTACTGAGTCCTGTTCTGGATACTGCTGTTCAAGTGGGATGTGGACAACCTGGAGAGCAAAGACGAACCACTTGTCTGATTAGAGGCCTGCAGGGAAGGCCCTATGAGGAAAGGCTAAGGGACCTTAACCTCTTCAGCCTCTGCAAGAGGAGGCTGAGGGGGGACCTTGTGGCAGCATACAAATTCAAAAGGGGAAAGCAACATGAAGTAGGCGACGATCTGTTTACCAGGGCATCCCCTGGAATGACAAGGAGCAATGGCCATAAGCTACTGGAGAGAAGGTTTAGATTGGACATTAGAAAAAAGTTCTTCACAGTCAGGGTTGCCAGGATCTGGAATGGGCTTCCAAGGGAGGTGGTGCTCGCCCCATCCTTGGGGGTCTTCAGAGGAGACTGGACAGGCACATGGCTGGGTTCACATGACCCCAGGTTTGGTGACCCTTTTCTTGCCTGCCAGGGGCAGGGGGTTGGACTAGATGGCCCACTGAGGTCCCTTCTGACCCTAGAATCTATGCATCTATGAACGTCAAGCCATTCTAAGGAATTAGTTCTCAGTGTTTTGGCCAGAGGAGCCAAGCATTTGAAGGGGGAGGAGTTCTGCAACCTTTCACTTAAATGAAAACATGAAATGACTGTGGCTGCTTTCATATACATTTGGGATCAGATCCTATTCTGTGTACAAAGTGTCTAAGTGGATTGGACAGTCCTGAACTTCCTGCTCAAATCTCAAAAAAATGGTTGATGCAAAAGGTGGTTGGGTCCTCCTCTTCCTTCCAGCTTAAGGTTCTTTTGTCATAAGGTATTAAGTGCCTTCAGAGTGTTACAAAAGACACTATATTCATGGTTTGACTCGAATTTTTGGACACCTGAATCCACTTAAGCATCATAGAGGTGAAATAGGATCATCAAGAAAAGATGACAACTTTTCAAAATAGAGACCTGCATGTAAGAGTCATGTTATTCTTCATCCAATTAGATAACTGATGCAGTCAGGTGATCCATATATCCAGTGAAAACTTCTTTCACATCTTGATTTTTTTTTTTAACTTTCAGTGAAGTGATCAAAACACATTGCTCTAAAACACAATTATTTGCTGAAATTATTTTTGTCCGAATCTTTCAAATAATGTATTATTTAGAGAAGATTCTGTAAAGTGACACTTTTTCATTCATTTGCCTTTAAGCATACAGAGCTAAACTGGGAATGCTGAACACTATGTCAAAAATCAGAGGCCAGGTTAAAACCACAGGATATCCCCAAACAGAAGGGCTACTGGGGGACTGTATGCTGCGGTTTGGCCGAGAACTTGGAGATGATTCTACATTTGGTAAGTTTGAGTAACTCTCTTGTGAATATCTCTGTATTTCTTGCATGGAGAATAATACTACCTAGATGTGTGTTGTTGCTGACAATTATCAGTTGTAAGTTGACAAAATAAAAGTCCAATGATCATATATCAAGAGGTGGAATAAATATCATGTGATACTTCCAAGCATGTATTTTGCTGTCTTATAGGGAAGGCTGATGTCATTGCCTACTAGTAAGGTTACTGACTGCTTTTTGTAAGCATCTGTTTAAACTGCTTATAGTTTTGTTGGACTTCAGCTATTTCAGCTGATATTTTTCATGGTGGGCACCTGCCTCAGGCTGATTAATTTGTTTATTTAAATGCCAACCAAAATGGGTACAGCTGTCCTCAAGAATAAGAGCAGGAAAAAATGTTGTTTATCGAAAAACAATATTATAACTTTTATTTTTGAACTGCGCTAGTGTCCCCAAGCTTTGACACAGGGAGTTGGAAGTTGATGGTGAGAGTGATGTCCTTTATGTGGTAGAGTACCTTTTGTTGCCATCCCTATGGCAAGCCACCTGAAACTGGCCAAGTTGTAAGTCTTTGGAAAAAGGGCTGCAGTCTCTAAAGAGTCCATATTCATTGAGCATGTTCTAATTTATCAGTAGATTGTTGACCTGATTGGACATGTGCTGTCCACACAGAGGATATTCCACAGAGACTATATCCATGAGACTATATCCACAGAGAATATATCCACGGAGGATATTCTAGCTTGGAAGTCTGGGCTTTGGAAGTCATTTTCCTACAATTGCTGCTCCTGGCTGCTCCAAGACAGGGAGGAGCCAGCCACCAGAACTAAATGCAGAAAGCCTGTTTGTCTTGTGCTGAAAGTACCATCCCTTCTTGTCCCACACATTTGTACCCAGACAGTAGGAAGGAGGAAGCAGTCTTATTGGAATGCAGAGGAAACAAATGTTGGACCGTGGGGAAATGAAGGAATATATTGGAACAACTCTGGACTGTGACTGGGGAGGGGCAGAAACTGTGGCTGGAAGTTTGGAATGGAAAGACTGGGAGGACACAGGGGCACTAAGGGCACATACAGTGGTTTGGTTTCTACTGGAAGAATTACCATTCTCCCATTGAACAAGGAAGATCTTGCCTGTGCCAAGAGTTTTTAGCACATGAACTATGAACTGGGTGGGAGGGAAAAAGACTGGCTAGACAGGGGAGCCAAGGGAAGGGCATGTTGGAATTGTTTGGGTAGGATAGCTGGTAGTAACACTTAGATGACAGGGAGGAAGCTAGAGAAGGAAGCATGGGACAGAGAGCTACTTACTGAAAGGGGACTGAAACTGGCTGGTTAAGGGCACCTAGTTCAAGAACGGATATAGAAGGAACAGGGTGATGGGAGAGAGAGAACAGATCTGACAAGAAGCTGAAATAGAGGGGAGATTTGGGACCTCCTGGATGCAGAGACTGGGACTAAGATCGGGAGGATGGATTCAGACTGGATGAGGAGCTTGAAGAAAGAAACTGTGACTGAAAGCCAGCATAGAGAGGAGAAAGACATCAGATAAGGAGCCCAGAGGAAGGAATTGGGAACTGCTAGCCACAGACACAAGAACTGGCTGAACAAGTTCTCAAAGGTTAGGAAATGCCTTAATTCAGGTTGACTAACTCAGACTAGTCAACCTAAACACAACTCAGCACCAACTCAGAGTAGTTGTGCAAAAGAGGAAGAGATTGGAAAGCCAAGGAAGATGGTCTCTAGGAGCCTGAAGAGGGAGACTTCAACTGTCTAGACAGATAGACTGAAATGAGACATTTGGGGAGTGGATTGAGATTCGGTTGACAAGGAGACAGGTAGAGATGATACTAGATTGGGACAGAGCTGGTTGGAAGCAATGGGTAGGAGGGATCAGGTTTCTGCTAGAAGGAAATGTGCCTCCTAGAGCCAGCTCCCCTTCAACCTTGGAAATGTTGCACACACTACATTAAAAAAACATTATTAAGTTTGCACATCCAACACGTCAAATTAGGAAGTGCCAAGGTTAAGGCAATCTGTGCAGTTTTAATTGGGCTAGCTTGTACACATGCATTACGATACAATTCTTTGGGGTGTAGTAGAGGAAAGATATTATTCAATAAACACTGTGAGCTAATTTGGCCATGGCAGATGCATGGACGAGTCCCAAAATCGGTTGGATTTTATGACTTGACTTAAGTTAATTTTGGTAATATTGCATAAGATTGCCATGCTGAAACAAAAACCACTAGATGGCACAGGGGACCTATCACTCAAGGGCTGACTTTGACTTCCAGGCTGAGAAACATGTTGTTGAGGACACTGTTTCTCTCTCAAGGCTTATTTATTTTCCTGGCTATGAATGAGATGGAGCAACACAACACATGAGCTCTGTATACTTTTGCAAGAATAATAGGATTACAGATTGGAACCAGTGTAGAGATCAAATTTCAAACAAAATGTGCTATGTGCACACACTTGATCATGATCTATGGACTTAAGAAATAACCAGGAACACTAATAAGAACACTTGCATTTTTATTATTACCTCTAGTTACAAATACTAGCAACAATTTTGGCCAGAGAACCAATATATTAAAAATGGGATGAATTAGAGACTCGCAAAAGTATAAGTTCATGATGTATTCACATTTTTGTCACTAATAGTATCAGCACAAATATGTGAATTGGCCATTTTGGTTTCTTGTTCTTAAAATGTAATAGATCACTTACTGTCTTTGCACTATTTTGTTTGCACGTCTGTTGTCTGAGAACTCTTGCTCTCAAGCCTTGTAGGTATTACAGATGCTGTGAAAGTGACATACTGAATCTTTTGGTCATGTGACTTCCCCCCCCCCCGGGGCTCTACTTAACTGGAGAAGGACCCACAGAAGAAGCTGTGTATATGATTCAAATAATTCAAGAATGGAGACTGTAATGCAGGAAGACAGTAATTTGCATGGATGGATACCAGAAAAAGATGGAAAATGAAAATATTGGTGAAGACAAACTTCTTCTAGTTCTAGTGGCCAACCCTTGCCCTATGTGCCATGAGGAGAATGGGCAGCTGGTGTGCTTGGGATGTGAACCTTGGGCACTGAGTTAAAGGGAGCACAAGTGACAGGAGGCAGGGTGGCACTACTTCTTAAAGAATGTACTACCAACACTTTTATGCCTTGTTGAATAATATGTTTTTTGTAATTTTACATGTAATGGTATTCTTGGTATACAAGTAGCATTTTCTTGACTGTAGGCCTTGCACTGATGGATGTTGGTGAAAGCATGAAGCAGATGGCAGAGGTGAAGGACTCTCTTGATATCAATGTCAAACAAAACTTCATTGATCCTCTGCAGTTATTACAGGACAAAGACTTAAAAGAGATTGGGGTGAGTTTTTGAAGATACAAGCCTGTTTTTTCCCCACTGAAAAAAATGATTTAAAAAAGTAATCAGAAATGTAGGTGTTTTTGTTTTGTTTTGTTTGTTTTTAAAGAAAAATTACCTGCATTTGACTATCATATGTTAAGCATCATTGCTTTCACTGGGAAAACATGAAATCAGCTAAAAATGAACATTAGGGTACATTCCTGTCATCTGCTTTACTCCATGTACCTACCACAATAAAGTTCAATACAGTATGGAAAATAAAGAGAGAGTGTATTTTTTCTGCTTATTTTAATCTGGTTCATTAAGTGTTCTAACCTGGACATGGGGTGTGATTTTGTTTTGAGTTGCCTGTCACATTCTAAATTTCCTCTAGCTCCTTCACTGTGGAGTTAGCTCTAAAACAGGGTTGAATAAGATTACTTTTATAGGCTATTTAGGACAACCACAGAGTGATCTTATTTGTATCAAGGAATATGAACGTTGAATATCATGAACCACTGTACCAAAAACCAGGGTACTAAGGAATGAATTTTTAGTCTTTAGCAGTATTTTTTCAACAGTTTTGTTTATGATGTAACAAATGAGAAGAAAACCAGGCATAGGTTAAATCTGAACCTTCTGATTCTTGTAAGTTTGGGTAATAAGCAAGCTAAAATCCTGATGGAACACACAATATAAAGTTATTTGTTTATACACAAATGGATTTAGAAAATTGTCCACAAATAAAACGGCAGAGGCAGTAATGTCCCAATGGCTGCATGTCTCGTATGATGGATGATTCTCTTCTCAGCCATTGTTTTGAAAGGGGAAAACAATAAGCATTTAATTTGTGTTTTAAAGAACGTCCTGCATCACCACTTTTAGTCTATATTGAGTCTCTCAAACCCAGGATTTTTTTGCATCAGGAAAACTTGTTCTGAGGTACCTTGTAGGAATGTAAGGTATCATACAGTAATGTTCAATTAATGCCTTTTGAAAAATTCATGAATGAAAGGGTTAGTTGGAGATGCACTCATGGAATGAGAGGGGAAAGGACCCTTTAAGTTGCAGTTGTTGTACTGCAAATAATTTAACATTTGAAACTGAATTATAGCCAAAATGTAAATGGGAAAACAGCGCACACAGGTTATTTCCTGCTTCTGATTTAGACACAGTGAAGCTGTTGCACATTTAGTAAAGTCCATGAGATGGATGTATTGAACAACAGATGAAGGTAAACAATTCTTGAAACGTTAACAGATGCCGCTTTCTTGGTGTCTGTGTAGTTTTAATGTTCAAAGAAGCATTTATACTGTATAGATGGCCACGGTGTATTTGATATTGCCTTGGATCGGGATGGACTAGATAATCTCTTGAAATCCCTTTCAGCTCTACATTTCAGTGATTCTATATAAATTAATGTAATTGTATCCATAATCAAGAACTGTTTACAAAATCATAACGTGTCTGTTTGGGTTTGCCTCTTTTTGACCTAATGGGAAATGTTCTGCCATGTTTAGCATCACCTGAAGAAACTAGAAGGCCGGCGTTTGGATTATGATTATAAAAAGAAGCGCCTAGGGAAGATACCAGATGAAGAAGTTAAACAAGCGGTAGAAAAATTTGAGGAGTCAAAAGAGCTGGCAGAAAGAAGCATGTTCAACTTCTTAGAAAATGATGTAAGTTGTCCTCCTGCTTCCTGTCCTGTAAACCTTCTGGAAGGAAGAGCCTGTCTGTCAGGAGTAACCAACCTGTCTAACTCTTTTAGCTGCAAACCAAAATCATGACATACCTGAGAGCTGCAGGGGTGACAGTTTCAGGGATACTCCATGCTCCAGGGCCAGTTATCTGTGTAAGGTACCCCAGCTCCAATAATCATTTGCTGTTAAATGACTCAATTCATCTGATGAAGTGAGCTGGGGCTCACAAAAGCTTATGCTACCCATCTATGCTACCGAATTCGGCCGAATCTCCTCCGAATCAAATCAGCAACTGAAGCTTCGCACAGCCCTACTGGCCATTGACTTAGAAGGCAGGATTCCTCTACCAGCTCCATGCAAGGCCCCTGCACAAAGATGGTTTATTGGGGCTTTACTCAGGTAATCAGAGTTCAAGCAGACCATCAAATTATGGCTAAAATTGCATTGAACTTCTGGCCATTTACATTGGCTGTCAGTTTTAAGTGTAAAGGGAGGGATTAATTGGGTTGCCATATAAGAATAAAATTGCATTTGGGAGTGTTATGGAAAGAGAAAATTGTATACTACTAGAGGTGCACCAATGCATTGGTCCAATATTGGATTGGCACAGATGTAAAGAAAATTGACTATATTGGAAATTGGCCTGATGTGGCTGATAATTTGGCTGACAAATCTCCGTGCATGCACGCAGCTAGTGTAGCATGCAGGCAGCAAGGACCACAGCCCAGCAGCTTGGAGAGCTGTGTGCAGCCGGTAAGACTGTTGTGGTAGAAGAGGAAAGGGGAGGGAAAGGGCATGGGGGGGCAGATCACCCCCCACGGTGAGGGAGGGAGTGTGACTGGGTAGGTGCTGCCACGCCAAGGTGGGGCAGGTGTGGGATGGAGCCACAACTAGTCCAGGGGGTATGGGGAGGGGGAGTAGCTCCTGCCACTGCGCTCATTCTGGGAGGGCATGGGGGGAGAGTGTGCCCCAGGATCTGCATGGGACAGGCTGCAGCTGTGGGCTGGGGGGCCACACTGGGCTCTTCCTGGGGGTGGGGCAGGCCTGGGGTGGGCAGTGGTGGTGCTGGGAGGGGGATATGGGGGAGGACTTCAGCCACCCCAAAATTTCTCTGCAAACCCCCAGTAGCTCCCCCTCCCAGTGCCGCCGCCACCTGCCCCGAATGCATCGTGGCCCTTCTTCCCCACTGGGAAGAGCCTGGTGCAGCTGCTGGCCGCAGCCTGCAGCTGTAGCCTGCCCCACTCTGCCCCATGCAGGTCCAGGGGCACTCGCTCCCCTGCCATGCTGTCCTGGACTGCATGCAGCAGTAGGAGCCATTCCCCCTTCCCATGCCCCCCAGACAAACCCTGGCTGGGCAGTGCCTACCCCAGCCCCACTCCCTCTCTTACCACTGGGGGCATTGATCTGCAGCCCCCTACCAGGCCCCTTCACTCCCCCTCCCCTTCCACCACAGTAGACTTACCAGCTGCACACAGCTGTATCAGAAATCGGATCAGTTTGGGCCAATTATGCCTCTACAAAAATTGGCTATCGGTATTGGCTCCCAAAATCTGTCAGTGCATCCCTGTATTCTACTTGGCTAATCCTCAGCCAGTGTAAATCACTGTAGACCTATTGAATACAATGGAGTTGCACCAGCTGATAAGTGGGTACTGTGCATTTAGATCACACAAGCTGTGGGGCAATGCTTTGTTTCATTAGTCCTAGCTGAGAATTCAATAAACTTTGAGTTGGTGAAAACTGATAAACTATGTAATAAAATCAACACAAAACAGGAACTTGACTGCAGCAATTTTTTTCCAAACACCTGATGAAGTCTCTGATGAGGCTTGGGAAGGCCTGAGAGCTAAATGGAAGGTACCACATTTTGCTGATTTTCATCCTCTAAATGTCATCTTAAAAAAAAAAAAAAAAAAAAAAAAAAGGAAAGGAACAAGAAGAAACCATGATTACCACTTTATTCTTGAGTGTCAGTTTGTGTTGGGAGATGGGTGTGTTTTTACCTCCTTTTGATTTCCCGCTTCTCACCTCCTGTAGTGAGATTCTGGCATAATTATCTGCGGTTTTTATTCTGAGTTGATTAAATCATTTATTTATTAGTTTATAAATGCTGCCACCTAGTGAGGTAAGTCTGGACCTTTTCAGGACTGCAGTGTGTAGTCTGCTAGAGGTAGTAAACAACGTTTTGTGGATCCCTGTAAGAAGATGCTGCACAGTCATGCTTTCCTAAACACCACTGGTCTGAAAGACACAGTCATCAAATATGGAGTCCTATCCCTGGCCTGCTCCAGGCTTGGGGACCCACAGACTGCAGGATGAAAAACTGAGAGCAGTATATAGTAAAACAAATTTGCACACTGTAAGAGGGAAGTCCTCAGGGACCGGGCCCAGAATTTGTGAAGTAGAAGTTATACCTCATTTTTATTCAGTCTCTAGCTGGTGACTTCTTAGCACATGTTTGTTTTTCAGCAGCTGGGCCCAGGGTGCTGCTGCAAATGGATGAAGGAACTAATAGCCAGATTCTTTAAAGGGATTTAGGTGTCAGCTCCCATTGAAATCAATGGGAATTAGGCTCCTCCATACCTGTTAAAAAATCTGGCCTCAAGTTCTTTGTTAGGCTAGGCTGCTCTCCTTGGTTGGGTATTTGTGGAGCAGTGTAAATAGATTGCCCTGTAAAATGGTCCGACACCTCCCTTCTCAACAAGAGATGTAAAGTCATTTTCTCTCTGGACTTATTCATGCTTCTCCTTTTGAATTTTTACTTGCAGAGCAGCTGTGGGCAGCTTTCCCCCTTTAATTTTAGTGCCTCTGAATTAAATGATTTCTTCCTTACACATACTCAAGTTCAGCTTTGTTGAAATGTTTTTCTATGAAGAAACCATCCTGTCAGACTCTCTCCAGTTAGGAGGGGGAGGAGGGAAGGGGAGTACCATGCTCTTGATCAAGTTCCTTGGCTTGAGTAAACCCCTCTAGACGCAAGCACATGTTTTTGCGATGTGCTATATTCCCAACCCTGCAACGAGCCCCACTGGGGCTCAGTGCAGGCACTGGGCTCTGCCCACATGCTTCTCCCTGTAAGATTGCAGACTCTCAAGTCATTATTTGGGCCTCAAACTAAAAAAGAAATATGACCTGTAAGATCCTGAGATCTTCTGAGATACCAGGCCTATTTTTAGCCTTAATCATTGAGTTTATTATTGTCTGTCTGTTTTTTCTGTAGTTGAACAATATGCAGACTCCTTAGTCTCTTTCTGCTTTGTACTTTAGGTAGAGCAAGTCAGCCAGTTGGCAGTGTTTGCAGAGGCAGCGCTAGACTACCATAAACAATCCACGGAGATTCTGGAGGAACTGCAAAGCAAGCTGCAAAACCGGTAAGAAGAAACCGGATCAAAGCATTTTAAACAGTGTTTGTAGCTTATTTTCGAGCATGCAGAAAGATGTTGAAGCAACAAAGCCTCCACCACCATCTCACAGATGCCTATCCTTTTTCTATATCTCTGCACCTTCAGTGGGTTTCAGTACTTCAAGCATTTGCCATCTGGTGACTTCTTGATGCTGTGTAGGTCTTTGAAAGACCTGTGGCTATACAATGAACTCTGCCCACTAAACGTACAGGGGCATCCTTGTCTTCATTCAGAACTCTTCACCCACATTTTGGGGTTAATTGGGAGATTCTGTCTTTGCTGGTGGATTTTTGTTCATACAAACTGATATGGCTGTGCATTTTCTCAGCCACATTTTTGAGGTCTTGTATTTAGGCCAAATTTTTAACAAGGTACTGAGGGATTTTTCATAAAATCCTAAGGCATATCAAGAAACTGCCAGTTGGCTGGAAGCACAGTTTTGATGTGCTGTGTTGATGACTCGCCACAGAGACTTTTACATAATACTAATGGAGAAAAATTTATTACTGTTACCACTGGTTATTTAGTTATTTACTAGTTAGAACCAGTGGGGATATGAGCTCTCCAAGTCATCATTCACTATGTTTCTGGACTTGTCATTTGTAATCTGACTTTCAGTTACTCATGAAACTCAGTGGTAGTTGTAGGTGTTCTGCACTTCTGAAAGTCAGACTCTTAATCTTTGTTACAATCAACATGGCTAAAAAACTGGGTAAAAGTGAAAAGCTGCTGAAAATGAAATGGTAGCTTGCAGGCCAGCCCTTCAGACTGAGTAAAAAATCAAAACATAAAAAACAACCCACCTTGTAATCACTAAGGAACAGCTTCATACTGCTTCTAGTTTTCCATAAAGAAATGTCCTAGCACTCTTCCTTTGTGTTCCAGAATAAATGTAGCATCTAGTCAGCCTAAACGTGACTTCAGACCAAAGCCTGTAATAACAACAACTCTGGAAATTGGTGATAATCAGCAGCATAATGGGATTTCATACAGTGCTTCAATAAAATCACCAGGTGAGCCCATGACTGAGAAATCAGCATGTTGATGCCTTCATTCTATGGAGGAATTATAGGCGCAGTGCTTGTATATTCATATAGTTCCAGTGCTGAGCCCATAAGACGTTTATTGTTGGTTGCCTATGCAATTTAGGCTCAGTAGTCAAACTTGGGTGATGGCTGGTTGACACCCGCATTTGAAAATGGACTCTGTTTTTATTAACTTTTGTAAAATAGTTCTCACACACAATTTGGGCGTAACACAGGCCAATACACATATAAGCACGTATTCTTTCATTAGCACATAATGGCTTCTGACTACACAAAGCCAGCACGTTGTACACACTTGGGGTAAGTCTACGGTGCTCTATATATTTAGGTCTGCACCTGCATTCTAAACATTAAAGCACCTTAGGTCACCTCCTAGCAGTAGTCAACCCACCCCTGGAAGTTTGAGCATCAGGATCCAAGGCTAAGGTTCCTCCACACATCCATCACCCCCAGTATTGTATTTAGCCCTCACCTGAGCTAAGCAAAGTGAAAGCACAGGATAGCTGCCAAACATCTTTGTCTCTGCTACTTGCAATTGGAGCTAACACAGTAGGAAAGACAAGTTGTGGTTATTGTTCCTTGAAGATCTCTGCTTTGATTTCATGTTCCTGTCCAGCAAAGCACTTCTAGGAATCAGTTTGGCTACTGCTTGTCTCTTCTGTGCTGCACCAGTGCACAACAGGAAAGGAACATGGAGGGCAGCTTGTGGTTCAAGGTAGCTAAAGCAAACCTTAAGAGTTGGCCCAAAAGAAAGATGTAGACATGGGAAAGGATTGCCATGCCTATGATTTTATAGGTATCACTAGTTTTGGTGCATAGACTTTGACTGAACAGAAAAGAGAAAATTTCAGGTTTTTCTAAAATTCTTTGCAAGGTGCTTTGATAGTAGTCCATTTTAGTCCTGTCACTGTTCACTGTAGAAGCTAATTGCAATAACTGAAATAATTTTATTTCTTACCTAGTCCATATAGGAACTTTTTATGTCCTGCTGAATTATGAGAAAAGGGAAATAAAACAAAAAAGGCAAATGGGAAAGAGGAAAAAGCAATATCCCTTTTGCCATGACCAGGATAGGTAAGAGCCTGAGAGTACAAAGGAGGCAATGATGCTGAGGTCCCCTCCTCCCCTTGGCTTAAAAGCTAGGAGCTGGCTTGTGTCCTTGAGGCACAGCTACTCTCTGAGCAGCTTTTCTGTCCTCTAGCTTTCTTTGCTCTTTTCAGTTTCTTCTTTCCTCCTGTCTAGTTCTTTTTTACAGACAGCCTGGAGGCAAATAGGGAAAGAGGTAGTTAGAAAACTGAACTGTGAGGCTGTATTTCATACTTCCATCAGAAACAGGCCACAAGGATAGGAGTCTGGTTTATTTATACAAACCTGAACTACAAGTTCTTTTGCCTCCTTGCTCTTGGTAGATGAAGTTCCTGTACAGTGTATGCTCAACGAGATGGATAACACTACTCCTGTATAGCTGAGTAAATGCACAGGGCCAGATCCTTGCCCGAGCTCTCCTGCAGGCTGCAGGAGAATTGCCTTGACCAGGCAGCTAGGGATTCCCCTTGCATAAACAACATTCCAGTTGTCTGAAGCAGACACGGGCCCCCCTGCAATACTTGCCTAATATCTCAGTGGAAGAGAGTGTGCTTAGAGCTTATTCCTACTACAATGATGATTCCAGGCTGCACAAGTTACATCGACCATAAGACTATCCACCAGGTGCATTTCATGGAGCTTCAGGTCTTGCAGATTTAGCAATATTGAGCAAAAAAAAAAAAAAGCGCGTGTGAGAATTTTCTGTGTTCCAGGTGAGCATTGCTGCTTCTCATGGCTTTGATATAGGACTTTTCAGTACCAAACTAGAGATGTTCTGTTGCTTCTAACCAGACCTACTCACTGTGCTGATGTGCATCTGGGTTAATTATCATCCACAGATCCCATCCTATACTTCCTTTCAAGGAAGGCTCCAGAGAAAATTAGATAATAATTAGATTAGAAAATCAGATCAGATAGACATCTAAGTTCAAGGATAAACAAAGGCATTTGCCATGGGCTTGTGCTATTCATGGGGATGCTGGGGTTACATATCCTGGAGGGATTATGCCTCAGAAGCAGCACCCCTTCTCAAATGGCTTAATATGCAGGGGTATGGCTGGGCAGTGCACTGTGCTTCTCTTGGTCTCATTCCAGTCTCCTTCTGCTCCTGGGCATCCCGGAGAACTCACTGTGAGAGATCACTGCAGTCCTCATGGGGACGGCAGGAACAGCAACTGCAATTGCAGCTGCAGTGAATGGGGGAAGGACCTCCCTCTTTATGCATGAGAGCTGGTCACAATCCAAGCAATCCAGGGCAGGGGTACTTGCCTCATTTGTGAGTAAAGCACCACACCCATTTGCAGCAGTATATGCATCAACCACCTTTCCATGGTGCAGCAAAAATGTGGCACTCTTTATTAACCATTCAGCATAAACTGTCTAGGCCTCTTCCAGTAACCTGTTCAAAGTATATATTCTTCATCATTGTGTTTCTGCCTTGAATAGGCAGAGAAAGGAGATGCAGCTGGTATTAATCATCATTAGTGTATAAACTGTAGAGTAAAAATGAGGATAAAATAGTGTATGCATTAAACTGGCTTATAAATCTGAATTGAAGACATCTGAATTCCAGTGAGGAGGAAAAGGCTGGTTTGAAAGTAATGATTAGCTGAAGTCAAAATACACTTTGTTCAATGGGATGGGAAAGAAAATCTGTTCTCGTTCGTTGAAGCTGTTCACAAAATTTTGCATCAACTACCACATTACCACTTAACTGGCTCATGACTTGTAGCTTGGCTCACTCAATACTGCTGTCAGTGAAGGAGAAAATATAGCAACTGTTGGCTACAAAGGACCAACTCACAGGATCATAATGAATTCTAATTTATTGTATGGGATGTGAAGTTACCAATAAAATCATAAATGCAAACTTTGAGTTATGGGGAGTACAGGCCACCTTAACACACACTGACACACACATATACACACAATTGCTACAATAGTAGTATAGCACTGATGTTGGTTTATACCTATCCGGTACGCTGGAGTCTGCTGTTGATGGCCAGTTTCCTCCAGGGCGATGTCTGGATCTCCAGAAGGGGGTTGCCTGCTTGTCCTTCTGTCTTGGTAGGTTGGGTGCTGGATGAGTGGGGCACCACTGAGGGTCACTCTTCACTGCCTTTTATCCCTTTCTGGCAGACTTCTGTGATCCACCAGCATCATTTTGGCTGCCCAGTCCAGAGGTTGCTGTCCCACATGGGTCTTTGCCCAATGGTTTTGCCCAGTGGTGTAGTTTTGGGAGTCTACCCTTGACATCATTGATTCACTGGCTGTGTCCTTGCAGGTTTTAGGTGGCTTGACTAGCTTAAAATGGCTTGTAGAGTTTTATGATTCTAAGTTCCTCTGGTTAGGCTACTGTCAACAGCCAGAGGCTCTTGCTTTGTCATTCAACTATCTGTTGACTCATACGCGCATTCACTCAGGGGACCAGCCCAATATTGCAGATTTTATCACTTTACAATTACAATTTCAATGCAGTTTTTAACAATGGTCCAGGATGTAACTTCATTCTACAGGGAGTACATTCCATAAGGGCTTAAAAGCATAAAATATAAAATACAAAATGCCATAGCAAAGATGAGAGAGATGAAGTATAAAAATGCACTGTAAGAAGTATATAAAAATGTAACATGAGGTAGTGAAGATCAAAGGCTCCTGGGGACAGTAAGTGAGTTAGGTTAGTACCTGGACATATTTACAGACTTCGAAGTGGATATTTTAGTTCTTTTGTTTTCTTTAGTGATACTTAGCTCAATTAATATGTAGGTTTAGTTTGTAGGTTTCTCCTACAGAAAGCCACTTCAGGTTTCTGGATTGCTCTGAGCCTTGCCACACCCGTGCAATGAATGGGCTACGTCTCTGCCAGTACTCAGAAGGAAAAAGAAATGCACAAAATGGGAGGTGCAGGCAAGAAGGGTCTTCTTGTTACACAACCATGAAAGGAAAAAGAAGAAAAGAGCAGAACTGAGAACAGCATTTTCAAACGTCCTCCGGGCTCTCTGATGACATGCACAGTTATTCATAGATTTCATAGACATCAGGGCTGGAAGGGACCTCGGGAGATCATCGAGTCCAGCCCCCTGCCCAAAGGGCAGGAAGTCAGCTGGGGTTATAGGATCCCAGCAAGATAAGCATCCAATTTACTCTTGAAGGTGTTCAATGTAGGTGCTTGAACCACCTCCGCTGGCAGACTGTTCCAGACCTTGGGGGCTCGGACAGTAAAGAAATTCTTCCTTATGTCCAGCCTGAAATGGTCTTGCAGGAGTTTGTGACCGTTCGACCTAGTCATCCCTTGGGGCGCTCTGGTGAACAAACGTTCCCCCAGATCCTGGTGGTCACCCCTGATAAACTTATAGGTGGCCACCAGATCACCCTGAGCCTGCGCTTTTCCAGGCTAAAGAGTCCCATGGCTCTCAGCTTATCATCGTAAGATCTGTTTTCCTGACCTCTGATCATGCGCGTGGCTCTCCTCTGGACTCTCTCAAGCTTCTCCACATCCTTTTTGAATTGTGGAGCCCAAAACTGGACGCAGTACTCCAGCTGCGGCCTCACCAAGGTCGAGTACAAGGGGAGAATGACGTCCCGGGATTTGCTCGAGAAGCATCTATGGATGCAAGCCAGCGTTTTGGTTGCTTTATTAGCTGCAGAATTGCATTGGAGGCTCATGTTCATCTTGTGGTCAATGATGACCCCCAAGTCTCTTTCTTTTGTAGTGCTATCCAACGTAGCACTGCCAAGCCTATAAGGATGCTGCAGGTTTTTCCTCCCAAGGTGGAGAACCTTGCATTTTTCGGTGTTAAACACCACCAGGTTCTCGTCTGCCCATTTGCTGAGCTTGTCCAGGTCAGCCTGGATCACCCGCCTATCTTCTGGCGTGGATGCTTTGCCCCAAAGTTTGGTGTCATCGGTGAACTTGGCCAGTCCACTCCTGACTCCAATGTCCACATCATTAATGAAGATGTTGAACAGTATGGTCTAAGGACAGAGCCTTGAGGGACCCCACTGGTCACAGGGTACCACAATGAGTGACTGCCATCAATTGCAACCCTCTGGGTCTGACCACGGAACCAATTTCCCAGCCAGCGGATCGTGGTGGAGCCAAGGCCACAACTGGGCAGTTTGGCCAAGAGGTGATCATGGGATACCAGATCAAAAGCTTTTTTGAAGTCAAGATATATGACATCAATCTCTTCTCCCTGGTCCAGGTGATAGGTCACCTGGTCATAGAAGGAAATGAGATTGGTCAAACAAGACCTACCCGCAACAAACCCGTGCTGGCTATCCCTTAGGATGTTAGCCTGGGCCAGTCCATCAAGGATGGCCTCCTTAATAAACTTTTCTAAGATCTTCCCCAGGATAGAAGTCAGGCTAATGGGCCTGTAGTTAGCCGGATCCACTCTCCTCCCTTTCTTGAAGATCGGCACCACATTGGCCTTCTTCCAGTCTTCGGGCACTACACCAGAGCGCCAGGAGTTTTCAAAGATCTGTGCCAGGGGCTGGGATATGACGCTCGCCAGCTCCTTGAGTACCCTGGGGTGCAGATTGTCCGGGCCGGCTGACTTGAAGGTATCCAGCTTCTCAAGGTGTTCCTTCACGAGGTCAGCATTTATGGAGGGTAGGGGATCCCCATCACCCGGATCTCCCTGTCCCACAGCAGGCATGGGCGTCCCATGGGACTGATGAAAGACTGATGCAAAGTACCTATTTAATAGGTTGCCCCATCTGGTTTAGCAGGGGTCCAACATTGCCCTTGCTTTTCCTCTGGCTCCCCACATATCTGAAAAAGGACTTTTTGTTGTCCTTGATGCTTGAAGCTAGTTGGAGTTCAGTTACAGCCTTGGCTTTCGTGGTTTGCTCCCTGCAGGACCGGACCAGTGCAGAATAATCCTCCTTGGAGGTGAATCCCGTCCTCCATCCTTTGTAGGCTTTCCTTTTTAGCCGCAGGAGGTCCGCTAGGTCCCTGGAGAGCCAGGAGGGCTGCTGTGCCTTCTTGCTGCCTTTCCTCCGTGTTGGAATAGATTTAGCTTGTGCACTGAGGATCACTTCCTTGAGAAGCAACCACTCTTCTTGAACTCCCATCTCCCTGGGGTCATGGTCCCTGAGGGCCTGACCGACAAGCCTCTTGAGTTTGTCAAAGTCGGCTTTTCTGATGACAAGGACTTCTGTGTTGCTGACTGAGTTGCCAGCTTTACAGCGGATGGTGAAGGTGATCAGCTCGTGGTCACTGTCACCCAGCTTCCCATCCATCACTGGGTCGCCGATTAGGTCGTCCCCCATAGCCAGTACCAGGTTGAGCAGTGCTTTGCCTCTCGTTAGCCCATAGACTTCTTGAGTCAGGTAGAGGTCATCCACACATGAGAGAAAGCTTTGCGACCGCTCGGATTTTGTTCAGTGATCTTCCCAGGAGATGTCCGGGTAATTGAAGTCACCCATGACAACCAAGGTCATGGAGCAAGCGGCCTCAGTCAGTTCCCGGGCGAACTCCTGGTCAAGCTCAGGACTTTGAGTGGGAGGTCTGTAGTAGACTCCCACCGTTGTGTCCCCTGTGCCGTATTCCCCACGAATTTTTACCCAGAGGGTCTCTAGCTGTCCATGCTGGTCGCCAACATCAGCTTGCAGGAACATGTAGCTTTCCTTCACATAGAGAGCTACACCCCTGCCCCTTTTGTCAACACGATCCCTCCTGTACAGGGTATAGCCCTCTATACCCGTGGTCCAGTCATGGGTGGAGTCCCACCAGGTCTCCGTTATCCCAATGACGTCATAATTCTTTGCACTGAGCAGGAGGACGAGCTCCTCCTGCTTGTTGCCCAGGCTCCTGGCATTAGTGTACAGGCAGGCAAGTGTGCCCTTGGGGGCTCTTGCCTTGCCCACAGATTGTGCCAGGGCTGGGGCAGGGGCGGGCTTCCTTAAGTGCCTTGGTCTGCTGGCTTTGCAAGGGTTGCTCTGCGGGCCAGCAGTGGCAGTATTCCCCCCATCCCCCAGCAGGCTTAGTTTAAAGCCCGGTGGAGCAGGTCAGCCAGCCTGGCTGAGAAGAGCCTCCTCCCCAGGGGGGAGAGGTGGAGGCCATCTCTTCCCAGCAGTTCGCTGCCTCTCTCGCCAAAGAGCGGGCTGTGGTCGTGGAAGCCAAAGCCTTCCCGATGACACCAGCTCCGCAGTCTTTGGTTCACTGCATGGATCCTCCTCTCCCTCCTCAGCCCATAGCCCGAGACTGGGAGGATTGACGAAAACACCACCTGAGCTCCCAGACCCCTAAGCCCCGCTCCCAAATCCCTGTAGCGCCTCATGACCTGGCTGGGGGTGCTCCCAGCCGTGTCATTGGTGCCCACGTGAATAAGGAGCATGGGATAGTGGTCTGTGGGCCGGAGGAGCTGCGGGATCCTCTCCGCAATGTCTCGGATGTTCATCTACCATTCTTTTTCTTCTGAAGAAGCACCCTGCATGCTGTTCTTACCTCTCAGAGAAAGTGTCATAATGGGTAAAACTATAAAAAAAATCTTCTCTTTCTCTCTCTGCCTGCCTGACACTGGAAGTTGAGTGCTACTGTTACTGCTTTGTATGAAGTCAGAGCAGGCCTGAGTGTTGGGGGATGGATGTCGGGGGTGGATCCAGAGGGGGGCAATGGCATGGTTGCACCCCCCTTTCAAACTAGACTTTGCTGCTGGAGCCTGTGGGGATTCTGAAAAAGTCTCCAAACTGGAAGAGAATCCCCCCCCACCTTCCCCTCTGTAGTCAGAGGCATGTCCCGTCCTTTACCATCTCCTTCCTCTATCCCCTTCCCCTGCCATGGCTTTTCCTACGGTACTGGGAGTGGGGGAATCTTCAGAGCTCTTCCTGCCTGCTCCATCTGAGCTGTGCGGGAGCTAGGCTCATCTATGGCAGCCACAGCAGTAGCAGCAACTTCCCTCACTTACTTCTGGGGAGATCAGGCAGTGTGGGGAACCCACCCTCTTCCAATTCCTGCTTCCCCTATCCCAACACAGCCTGGCTCAAGTGGACAGAAACACTCTGAAGCATCTCCTGCCCCTGGGACAGTGGGGAGAACAGCAGCAAGTGGAGCTGAAACAAGCTGTAAGAGATCTATGCTAATTATTAGGGGTGTGCAAAACGGCACTGTCTGTTTTGACTTGTGTTTCGACAGAACAGTGTTCTGTTTTGAATTTCATTTCATTTTGAAACTGATGTTTTGTTTCGTCAAAACAGTTTCGCTGTTTCGATGTTGTTTCAACGTTTCACCCATAGGCTGTAATGGGGAAGCTCAAAACAGCCTATAACTTTATCATCTCTGGCCTGATTTGGATGAAACTTGCAGGAATGGTAGCCTCTTCTGAGGGCATGAAGCCTGCCATGTTTCAAGGAGATAGGTGCAGGGGCTTGGGGGAAACTGCACCTCAAGCTGCAGACAAGCAAAACTCATGACATGGGTGACACTCTGTGTGTTAAGGCACAGCAGGGTGAAAACTGCAGGGATGGTAGCCCCTGCTGAGGCTTTGAAGCCTGCCAGCTGTCAAGGAGATCGGTGCAGGGCTTCTGAGTTCTGGGGCCATGCATCTCTGGCTGCTGACAGGCAAAACTCATGTCATGAGTGCTTGTGAGACTGTCTGTCTTGGGGCAGATGGAGGTGAAAGCTGCAGGCCTGCTAGGCCCTGCTGCAGCCACAAAGCCTGCCAGCTGTCAAGGAGATAGGTGCAGGGGATTCTGGGTTCTGGGGCCCTGCACCTCTAGCTGCTGACAGGAAAAACTCGTGGCATGGGTGGGTGACACTGTGTGTGTGGTAAGGTGTGCCGTCACTTGGCTGACACCAAGGGAGAAAGCAGGGCACTTCAAGCAGTGCTGTCAATGTTTCCACTTGCCTCATTTCATTTCAAGGCTGTTTTGAAGCTCTGTTTCATTTAGATTTCGCTGTTTCGAGCTCAAAAGAAGTAGAAACAGCATTGAAACGAAACTGCCGGTGCAATTTTGCACAGCCCTACTAATTATAATCATGAACATCCAGTATGTGAGTCTTTGAAGTCTGTTTCTGTTACTGTATGTGTGCTGCAACATGCAATAAACAGAAGACTGACCACCAGGAAGTTTCCTTTGAGAAAAATGGCATTTTAAATGGCCTTTTAGCTTCAGCTGTACTGAAGTTTGAAAAGGCAACCTCATTGCTCCAGTACGTTCTCTGTATTGTTTTGTTAGACATTCAGTCTGAGTTTGAATGGTCCAGTAGGTCAAGACAGGCAATCTGGCTATAGATATATATATATATATATATATATATCATTGACTTTGTCAGTTTAACTTAGTAGTTGCTAGAAACAAAGAGGTAGGGTACAGTCCAATAAATTAACACACATGCAGTCTCTGCACATAAACTTGCCACAATTTCTTTTTGGCTGCTTAAATCTCTGCAACAGTAAGTGGCTTTGAGTTTGTAAAGTGGAGAACAACAGTCATGTGACTGACCTCTGCGATGTTAAAAACTTTGCCGTTAAGACTGACAGCCAGTGCTGACTCTGTTCCACTTTGTTTTGCTAGACTGTACCAAATATAGTACCGTGTAGCAGCTGCATGCCTCTAATTTAATAAAGACTTTGACTGATGTTAGATTCTTGGGTGAGTGGCTGTGGCCATTACTTTAAGATTACTTTTTTTTTCTCCCTCGAGCCTTTGAATCCTAAAAGACAAAAATTCCCCCTACCACTTCCAGCCCTTTAATCCCATCTCTCTTTTAAAAATATAAAAAAGGTGATATACTATATAGTCTTATGACTCCCAAAGGTTCAGACATATATAAAAAATATGTTCTATGTCTGTTACAACCATAACATCATGCATCTTGCTGTTAGAAAGTAACTGACTCCTGTACTAAGTTCTGGATGTTGGCCCCGCAGAGCAGTTGGTGAAGGCATGTTTTCAGTTATTCAATTACTCAGAACAACTTTCTGCTGTTGCTTATTCAAAAACACGGAAATTCATGTGTCAGAATCTGTGCTGACAAAGCCCTTGCTTGAAAACATTAACATTTTTTTTAAATGACCAGTAAGATTCTGTGAAAGAAACACTATTGAGGGCTTTGTCTAAACTGTGCTTAGTTCAGCTCAGCAGAGGGGCAAAGTGCACCAAGTCAAGCCACCATCTGAGCCAGTTGCCCACTAGTCACTATTGTGACTGAATAATCAGAGCCCATTGCCACACTACTCCCACCCAACACAACCCCCTACCACATGGTTGTAAGCATGTCGCAGGTCATATCTGCAATATCTGTACTGGGAACATTCCTTGTGGGCTATTTCTATTGGGTTTATGGCCCTTTAAATTGTTAAAATAATATAAATGGGCTAGGAAGGAGCAGAAAAATAGATTCCATCTGCCTCTGGTAAGTATTTTGTACAGTTAAACCTTTTCTCTACTTCTGTCATTGTCACTTAAAAGTCATAAAAATCTTCACCCCTGGTGATCCACAGATCACCTCATGGCTTCTCTTTCAGGTAGTTTTGCTAGCTCAGATTTTCTTCTGCTGCTTGTTGTTGCTGGAAAATGTGTGAGAGTAGCTACTTACTGACTTTTATGACAATAGGACAGTGATTGGACAATTAAAAACAAATGCCCATTAGTGATGGGCAATTTTAACATCTTTTATATTCTTTAGAATTTGCTTGTGTACTGCAGTGTTTAACAGCACATGCAGATTATTCCAAACAAAAATTAGTCCTCAAGTTGAATGCTTAATTAGCATGCTTCAGAATTTGGAGGGAGCGCCAAGATTAGGATATTTGAGAATAGTCACAATGTTGAGCAAAAAGAGTAACTAGAATCATTTAGTAGTAAAGAGGCTCATTAAATGCTTTACTGTAAGCATTAAGGGGAACACTAAAGAAGGTCTTTGTCATGCTGGAATGCATTTTGCTACTGTAACAGAACAGGAAGCAGCATGAAACCTCCTTCTTCCATTTCCCTCTGTGAATGGAATTAATTCCAAACCACTGGATTTTTAGTTTAGTATTTTAAAAACAGTCAATGTCATAAGGAAAAACAAATTAACTTTTGCTAACTCATAGATTGATGTTCACCCACAAAATTAAATGCTAGAATACAAATAGTAGAGGAAATGTTGTTAGCATGCTTTACTGTGCAAGGCACGAATATATGAATACAATAACATATTATTTACATACAAGCATAAATCTAAGCCAGTTGACCATCGATACATGCAAATGTCTATAACATTGAAAATAATCCATTTTCAAAGTTAACCACTTTGGCTAGTTAGTGAAAATCCCTTGTGTTTTATTAATTGGACGTATACAAGCATTATCCTTGTTGACTTTTCCTGTGAGCCTAAGTACTGCTTTTGGTATTCTGTATGTAAGGTTAATAATGTTTAAATACAAAAGTAAGCTTGGACTGAAGATCTTACAGTGTGACTCAACCAAACACAATACAGGCATACCTCGTTTTATTGCGCTTTGCTTTATTGCACTTCGCAGATATCGCGTTTTTTACAACTTGAAGGTTTGTGCTCATTTACCATTCCGAAAATCTTAGGGCCCTTAAGAATTATGCTAAATCTCCTCTGCCTGTGCTCTATAAATGGAACAACAAAGCCTGGATGACAGCACATCTGTTTACAACATGGTTTACTGAATATTTTAAGCCCACTGTTGAGACCTACTGCTCAGAAAAAAAGATTCCTTTCAAAATATTACTGCTCATTGACAATGCACCTGGTCACCCAAGAGCTCTGATGGAGATGTACAATGAGATTAATGTTGTTTTCATGCCTGCTAACACAACATCCATTCTGCAGCCCATGGATCAAGGAGTAATTTCAACTTTCAAGTCTTATTATTTAAGAAATACATTTCATAAGGCTATAGCTGCCATAGATAGTGATTCCTCTGATGGATCTGGGCAAAGTAAATTGAAAACCTTCTGGAAAGGATTCACCATTCTAGATGCCATTAAGAACATTCGTGATTCATGGGAGGAGGTCAAAATATCAACGTTAACAGGAGTTTGGAAGAAGTTGATTCCAACCCTCATGGATGACTTCGAGGGGTTCAAGACTTCAGTGGAGGGAGTAACTGCAGATGTGGTGGAAATAGCAAGAGAACTAGAATTAGAAGTGGAGCCTGAAGATGTGACTGAATTGCTGCAATCTCATGATAAAACTTTAACGGATGAGGAGTCGCTTCTTATGGACGAGCAAAGAAAGTGGTTTCTTGAGATGGAATCTACTCCTGGTGAAGATGCTGTGAACATTGTTGAAATGACAACAAAGGATTTAGAATATTACATAAACTTAGTTGATGAAGCAGCGGCAGGGTTTGAGAGGATTGACTCCAATTTTGAAAGAAGTTCTACTGTGGGTAAAATGCTATCAAACAGCATCCCATGCTAGAGAAATCTTTCATGAAAGGAAGAGTCAATTGATGCAGCAAACTTCATTGTTGTCTTATTTTAAGAAATTGCCACAGCCACCCCAACCTTCAGCGTCCACCACCCTGATCAGTCAGCAGCCATCAACATCGAGGCAAGACCCTCCACCAGCAAAAAGATTACAACTCACTGAAGGCTCAGATGATGGTTAGCATTTTTTAGCAATAAAGTATTTTTTAATTAAGGTATGTACATTTTTTTTTAGACATAATGCTATTGCACCCTTAATAGACTACAGTATAGTGTAAACATAACTTTTATATGCACTGGGAAACCAAAAAATTTGCGTGACTCGCTTTATTGCAATATTCGCTTTATTGCAGTGGTCTGGAACCGAACTCGCAATATCTCCGAGGTATGCCTGTATACTAGAACCACAAAAAAGCTAAGATAGATAAAGACAAAGCCCTGCTTGTCTTTAAAAATAGTATAAAAAAGCTTGACAGACTTTTCTTAACATCACCTGCTGTCCTTAACATAACCTTTGTTTTAGTTCATGTTTAGTTCACATGTGGTGAATGGTTTGAATACACAACTTACAATACCACAGGTGACCTTGGTCATCTTACCTAGAGACAGCTGGATCTCCATATGGAGAAGAGGATAGAGCTGCTTGGCTCCATTTGACCATTAGGTCCCAGTCTCCAAATATTTACACGTAAGTGGTGCCACCAAAATCAATAAGGACACTCACATGCCTAAATATTTTATAAAGTCATGGCTCTGCTGTCATTTAAAATTTTGGTCCCACATTGTTCTTGTCTAGCTTCTGTCTTGTAGTCCAGTGCTTGTAGTCCCTTTATGGAGTCCAGTGCTTGGCTTGACAGACTACTGAATACTGTTCAGTTTGTTTGTTTGCCATAATATCCACAGGTTGGTCCTTTTACAGGAAAGAGCCTCAGTCCTCTCTTCTCCCCCTGCCCCACCTTAAATACAGCAACAGCGTCCAAAACCATTCCAACTGTTCAACTGATTTACAGCTTCCCAAAGGAATTCAAATGAGAATGAAACTGTAGAGGCAAGGATTTTTATAGGTGGCATCTTTTATTGGACAAACCGTATATCACCTAATAAAATTATAGTAAAATCTGCTTTTAAGGGGGATGGGGGATGGTATTACTTACAATATCAGGGTGATGAAACGAGTGCTTAATATATGAAAATAAATAGAAAGAAAAGACCCTTAGTGTGTAGAAATGATGGAAAACTAACTATAAACTCTAGTGAGTCCATTCCTTACAGCAGGACTAAATTGGTCTCCTTGTTTGCATGTACAATGGACAGGTGATGTTCCTTACACTCTTAAACGTTGTATTTTCTGTCACTGGGGCAGGTTCTTCAATGCACATGGATCAGCCTTGCTGCCAGGCTCTGTATGACTTTGAGCCAGAAAATGAAGGTGAACTTGGTTTTAAGGAAGGGGACATCATTACTTTAACCAATCAAATTGATGAAAACTGGTATGAAGGGATGTTAAATGGAGAATCTGGCTTCTTCCCCATTAACTATGTTGAAGTGCTGGTATCCTTGCCTCAATGAACATGTCGTCCAAGCTGTGAACATAATTTCATGACCGAAATGGATTCACAAATGTTCCATCAGTGTGGCATTCTGTGAAAGCCTTGCTCTTTGACTGACTTACTGACTTTTGTATGCGTCTTTTTTAAATGTATTTATTTTGTATTCAAGAAAATTACCTTCCTTGGTTACATGAAAATGCAAAAAAACCCTAGACCCAGTTTTTTTGCTTTGTGCCTTGAAGATCACTGTATGAAGTGTTCACTGGTAGCTCACTGTTGCTCCAACAATGCATTTCTTTGCTCCTTACTGTATGTAGATCCTTTTATTATTATTATTTTAAAAATTCTTTGGGCTGCAATGATTTTACTATTGAAAACCATTTTTAAAAATACTGTGAGTGAAGCTAACTGTAACTAGAGTTACCGATGTCATTGAGCCTTTTTCATCCATCACAGTGTAACTTAATTGTGAACTTAATCCATGTTTCACATTGTATGTTGACAAAAGGCAGCGTGCTTGTCAGTTTTAAGATGTTGTTGTACTAAGTACAAGGTCTGAGTTGCAAATTCCTAAAGTTTACTGACCAAACTTAATAAACATTACTGTGGGAGAAACATGACTGCTGCAGATGCTTACCCAGTGGTTGGTATGATTTTGCTTTCTGCAAAAGTTCACTTTCCTTCATGGATACACTAAGGTCTTGAGGAGGAGCTAGTTCATCTTTTTAAGTGATGTTATTGAGAGCAGTTTTGTAACTCTGCAGATGCTAAAATTGTTAGTTTTCATTGCACGTTATTTACTGAAGATCATTCTTAACACTTGTTTACATTTTGTTTTATTTTGAGAGCAGGAGGACAGCAGCACTTTTATGTATACGCATTATGAACCAAGGACATACTGTTGCTAGAAAGACAGAGCCTGAATTTGATGCCACTAGAGGAGAGGTAACGCTCCACTGAGATGAATGGAAGAGTAAGAGGCTACTCCCTAGCTGATAATTGAAAGAGTAATGCTGACTCACTTTTTTTTTGGTGGAGCAGAAGTAGAGAAGATGACAATCTATGCGGAGGAAAAAGACAAACATTTGTATAGGCAAGGCTGCCCAGAATCAGGAAATGGTCACGGACAGAGACTCAGGCTACTCAGGAGATAAAATAGGTAGTACCTTCATTTTAGAAATACCTGTTAGCATTAACCATGTATCAATGGTCAAAACAAGTCCAGAAAGCCCAATCAGCAAGTAGTGAGCAAAGCAAAGCTCCTGGCCTTCTGATTTTGAAGAAACAACTCTGAGAGCCTGAGACTGCCTGGCTTAACCCTGCAGCCATCAAAGGAAGCTAGATCAGAGTGATATGCCAGGGCAATCAACTCTAGGAGTGAAACAGCCCAGACCTGTGCATGGTATAGGTAGACATCAGTAAGACTGGCCGAGTTGCTCAGTACTGGGGTGGTGAAAGAAGCCCTTAAACCCCTGCAGGTGAGTTGTGATTCACCAGTGTCCTTGTCAGCTCACCCTCTCACACCATAAGGCTGTTGAAAGCATCACAAGGGAGGAAAAAAAGCAATCCCTCTGAACAAGCTACAAGCCAGACCCACTGAGAGAGACATTTTCCAGCATTAAGTGTTAGACCACCTATACCCAGGAAGTCAATGAAAGCCCAAGCTTTGAGATGTCAGAGACTCACTTCATCCACTGTGATAGTCTGCTTTCAGCTTGAACTGTGAGTAATGGGTTACTTCACTTAGCTGGGTAAGAGCTCTAGCTGGTGATGCAGTTAGATGTAGTGTACCCAGTGGCACGTGCAGGATACAATAGACAATAACAATATGCCTGTATCCTCCTTGTTTTATAGTTCAGGCAATACTCTAGCTCTCCATCAGAAGGATGGTATGCACTGAACAGCTACAGTAAACCCTAAGACTAGGGCTAACTGCTTTTTATTTGGATGGACATTTGCTATCCAGTCAGAGCAGGATGTTGAACATGGCACAGAGAGCTGCTCTATCCACTGCTGCCAGAAGTTGGAGGAGTTGCCTGCTGCAGAATTCAGGGCCCTTGGATCCCAGTGGATGTGGTGATCACCAGCACGAAGACATGTGAGGGCTGATGCAGCCCTGGCTTCTGTCCAACTATTTTGCCCATTGCCAGTTACCCTACTGCCTAGCTGCCAAGTGTCCCATACTGGAGCCAGAGGCAGAGCTACTACCCTGGCACGGGGCCGACAGTGCCAGTAGCAGCTTCATATCTAGCATGGGGCATGCAGTGAGAACTGGAGCTGCTGCCACTGCTACATGCCCTGAGGTGGAGCTGGCCTGCAAGGTGCCCCACTCTCTGCATCTGGCCCAGGGCACAAGGCAGATCTGACAGTCCCAAGTTAGAGGAACTGAAGGTGGGACTCTGAATTTCTCTGTAGGGTTAGTCTGTTCCTGTATCTGGTTGTCTTAGTTCTTCTACTTTTAATTCCTTCCTCCCTCCTTCCCCATACTATTTCCTCCCTGCCTCTTTTCCCCTTTGTTTGCCTTTGATTTGTCCTCTCCTATAAGCTGCATATTAGTTTACTCACCCAAGCAGTAGGTAAAAGACAGCGTAGACCAAGAATACCATATAACCCTAGCACTCTAAGGCCTAGAGCATAACCAAGAGGTGGCAAACAATGAGGGGCAGATAGGACTGCTCTGGCTGGGTCAGAAGCAACTACAGTTTGAAAGAGACTTAGGAAAAAAACAACAACCACCACCACCTCTTTCCCGCAAAGTGAGAATTTAGGTAGACACAGAGATAGAAGTTATTGGTACAAAAATAAATTATGGCCATTTAGCAGCTTGAACAACATAAATGAAGATTCAGCATCCTAAAACAGTCTTTGCTAATTTACATACTAGAACCACCTCTAGAGGTTATAGTCTTCATCTTCCTAGAGATGTGAGCTTAGCTGGTAGTGTTGGTACGCAGTTCAGTTACAGTCTCCAAAAGGCTACATTTAGGATTTTCCTAGATGCAAAATCTTCCTGAGGAAATGTTTGGCTGATCTAATATAGTTTGGGATGTTTGCGTTTGTGAAATTGAAGATTTTATCAGTGTTCTGCTTTGCATTAGCATAATGCGAGAGAAATTGTGGTTCAGGATTGTTTTGACGGTTTATGTATGCTGTTTAAAGGCTAACAAAAGCCCTATGATAAAGTACACAAAATTAAGTTGCAGTGTTGGATTGCTTATGATTATATATAAATATACAAATGCATTTCATCTAAACATTGTGCTGGATCACACTTATCTAATGTGACACTGTTGGAGTTGTAGAAAAACTTCTCCATGTAGATTAAGTTGATTGCAATTCAGCTTTATTCAGAAAGTTTAGGGAACGTGAGCTGTGTGCAACAGATTGTATAGCAGCTTACTCTGTTGTTGAAGACTTCTTCCATCTGCTCTTTACAGGGAGGGTGACTTTCCTTAGCTCTTCAGCTGCATCCCTTCAATCCTCCTAGCAAAGTTAGGATGTACAGATAATACAGATGTTCCAAAGCTGTTTGCTGAACATTAAAGCCCAAGAGGGATAGTATACATGGAAAATATCTTTAATAGTAAAAAATTTAACAGACCAAAATAATAAACATAGTAAGATTATAAACAGAACCCATTTTAAAGTGACAAGGTGCAATGAAGCAAAGGATTTGGATTGCTAAAATATGCAAAGCCAAGGTGTCAAAAGATTTAAAATCCATGTAGGGTTTTTTTTAAACTAGTTTATCAAAGGGAACTCTAAAGCAGTCAAAGAAGAGCTTTACATTAAAAGCCATATCCTAACATGGAACAGATCTTGGATTCAAACATACTATACTATATAGCAAAGATTTTGGCAAGGCAACAAAGAAGTCTGAAAGCTGTTCCAGTGGGCTGCATCATCCACTTTTTTTTTTTTTTTTAAAAAGAGGGAGCGATCAGGGAAGCAGAATTCAGTGTTGGTTAAGCAGCCCTGCAGGAGTCCTTGTTTTTCCACACCACAGCACAGCTAAGTAAGCCTCTCAGTAACAGAAAAAGCTGGGGCTCCACTGTGGCAGTTACCCATGACCTCTCCTGCCATCTCCCTGAAATTAACTGTACCTTGTCATGCTACTATATATTAATCTGCTGAATGTCACAGTTTCCTAATCTTTTGCCAAAAGGGAAGTGCCCTTCAACCCAGTCAAGTATACATCATGGCAATGTAAACCCAACACTACCACCTTCTTCTTTATACTTTGTACAGTTAATAGAGGAGCACTTTAAAGGGAGCCCTCTGACTCTGGCTATACAGAAAACTGTCTAGTGCCTTTAGTTCCGTTCCCCTTAAAAAACTTGATTACTTGGCAGTGTTAGAACATAATATTGCTGTGTACATAGTATTGCTGAGTAGCTTTTAGGTTGGCAAGGGGTTTCTTTGCTCATTTATGTAAACCCAGGTATCCAACCCAAATTTCCAACAGTGTTGATAGAAGCTATGTAATGGTGTACAAGTTTAGTAAAACTCAATAAATAAGTTTATAGATTGCCAGGCAGCAGGATATAGTAACAGTGTATCATACTTTAACTACAAGTTTAAAAGAACAGTTTATAAATAGCTTCCCAATTTTAAAACTTCACATACTCTAGTAGATAATTCTAACAATTGGCTTAGATCTGTTGCCTGCCCTGTGATGAGCGACTCCAAGAAAGTTTTATTTCAATGACTAAGAACTCCCAACAATAACATTTTGCCTTACCCTGACTTCAATGAAGTTTTCCAAAGTGCAAGTCAGGGCAGAATATGGCTCACTTTAGTCATACTTGAAACAATATTATTTCTTCAAAGGCTGCTTTGAGAAAGAACTTTTAAAGAAGCAAGATAAAGAATGGCCAATGATCACAAATATAAAGGGTTAAGGTAAAGACAGCCGGCAAAAGTTACATGAACTGTATACACCTGTCCTTTGTAACAAGTTGTGGGTGGATAGTTCACAGAACTTCTCATTTTAAAAGCCTTTTTTCTTCATAAAGGAATTCTGCTCTAGTTTATACTGTTACATCCAAAATAGAGTAAAATAATATCAACTGACAAGGTTTCACATTCTGGAGGGCATCTCTCAAATAGGTAAAGGGGAGGGAGAGGGAGGACAAGGGAAAAGTCCAAGGATCATAGATTCCAGAAGTTGCTGAAGTTCAGGAGCATTTTAGATGGTCACCACCTTGGTTTAGTTACATGACAGAACAGCTAGGATCTTCATTTTGCTGAAGACACTATAAAAAGAGATATTAAATAGCATAATGAATTACTGGTTTCATATACTTGAACTTAATTTCAAATCAGACAGGAGCTGGGTGTGGGTATGCAAGTGCACACACCATGCTCACCCTCACACACACTCTTAAGGGTTTAGTTGCTTTTACCTACTAAAATCTATTTAGTTCTGTTCTACAGAAGTTTTGAATTATATACAGAAATGTTAATCCTTTAATAAAGCTGGAGTGTAGTGGATGGCTACCAAACTATCAACTGCTCAAAATAAAAGTAAAGTAGTTTGATAAATTAAAACTTATCGTGCATGTTAAATCATGCTTTAGGATAAATTTAGGATGTGGAAAGATACACAATTAAAATGTTTCAAAGCATTTCAAAGCCCAGATGGACAAATGTATATGCTCTTCAAAATGTTTCAAAGGTGGCCAAAATGCTACAAAATAGTATCTCTTGAAACGATCTGCCATTTCTAAACTTTTCATCTTCTCAGCATGCGTGCATGAGTACAGGAGGCCCAAGTCCTTCAGAATCCCACAGAATACCCCTGCCAGGCCCCTAGCACTAGGAGCTTTCATTGCATGCTGTTAGCCCAGCTCCCACTGGAGCCTCTAATGCAGCATTTTTCAACCTATGGTTCACAACCCAAAAGTAGGTCACAAGAATATATGAAAGGGTTGCAAACAAACTTTAAAAATGGATTCTTTTAAAAGGAGAAAAACATGAGAAACCAACCGTGGCTTTTCCTTTGCAGGCTGTCAGAGTTCCAGCCTGCAAGGGGCTGCTTGGGGCCTCCCAGTCCTGTGTCCCGTCCCCACTGCCCCACACACACACTGTGGGGTTGGGTTAGGACTGGCCATCAGTGTTTACGAATAGGTCCTGGTATAAAAAAATGTTGAGGACCATTATATAGTGTATCCCCTTCCACCCCACCATGGCAGAGGTAGAAACAGGGGATGGAGAGGGGAAAACTAAGATAGTGCTTTGTCATCAAGCCTAGCTGGTGGGGTTTGTTGACACTATTGCAGTGCATAAGTTAACAGTTTTCTTTATTATCAATTTTATGGCTTAAGCCTGGCGTTTTTAGCCCAAGTATCCTTGGCAGTTGAACACGGGGGGGGCGGGGGGTGTGTGTGTGGCAGACGTGGCTACTGTATGCAAGCTTCCCCACCCCTGCTCCTCGGAGGTAGTGGCGCTCTGACCCTGCCCATCCACATGTACCCCCTAGGACCGGTCCAAGTATCCAAGTATCCCCAGGGTTACGTGTATCCCCGGCTGACAGCCCCTGGTTCAAACATGTCCTTATGCACCTCTGTCATGCTGGTACATGACAGGGTCTGGGTGGAGGGATCTCAGTTGGAAAGGAGAAGACACCACATGAAGCTCTCTCTCAGAGGCTGGGAAAAGTGTTATGTTATTAAACATAAGCATGGTTTCACAATACAGTAAGCT
The DNA here is from genome assembly GCF_052110815.1 of Crocodylus siamensis. Taxonomy (NCBI): domain Eukaryota; kingdom Metazoa; phylum Chordata; order Crocodylia; family Crocodylidae; genus Crocodylus; species Crocodylus siamensis. The sequence goes on along the minus strand of NC_143409.1, from coordinate 17,596,631 downwards.
ACTAAAACAGTTTAATAACCAAGTTGTTCTAATGTAGTAGTCCTAAAAAAGGAGAAAGAGGGGTTATGATAGGATAAACATGGGAAGAGAGGCACAAGGAAATACTTTGGCAAATGACAGGATAGGTAAACCTGAACAAACTGAAGTGTTGAGAAGCCTGAGAATGTTGTTGCACTTAACGTGACAAAATTGACAGTTTAGCCACTAAACTGTGGTATTCTTAAATGCATAAGGATAACCTAATACAAGCCCCGCACCTCTTGACAAAACAGCCTTGGAGGATCAGAATAAGCTTACAGAACTCCATTTGATACCAAGTCAGGAAGCAGTGGCCATGCTACCTTCAACATACTAAGATTACGAAGCAAACTTATGCCCATATGCTATATGATAGCAAGACACGCACCTAAGAGCACTCTGGAATTCTTTCAGATGAAGTGTTTAAAGGGTATTAAAAATACACTTAAAATACTGTTGTCATTGGCACAACTCTGCGCCACCACGCTTGCTGCAGGGGGTGTCTCACCCTGGTGGCATGGGCTTGCAGCGGCAGCAAGAAGCTTCCCCACCTTGCTGCACTGGGTCCTGCCCACTTGGCAGTGAAGGCCCCAGGGCCAGGCCAGGGAGCCTGAGCCTGCAGTGGGATGCCTGCACCCACCCTTGCCCCATGCAGAAATCTAGGGAGCACAGGAGTGCGTGCAACAGCAGGGAGCTGCTGTCCTGTGCCCCTGGACAAGCCACCTGTGGCTCTGTCCCGCTCCCTGCCCAGGCCCTGTGGCAGCACATTCCAGGCCCGGGCCCCAAACCCCATGTACTGCCTTAGCTAGGCAGCGCCTCCTAGCGCAGCCAAGTTCCCTCACTATGGGGGCCTCAATTCCCCTCCCCATTGGCAGCCGGACCTACCTGTGGGAGCTGGTCTCCAGGCTGCCCCATGTGCATGCGAGTGCACACATGTACAATGTACCCCCTGCTGATCACCCTCCTTCCTGCTCCCCCAGCCATGTGCAGGCTGGGAACTCTGCTAGCCTGCAAGGGAAAACCCACCATTTCCTCTGTTTTTTACCTTAAAAAAAAGAAAAAAAAAAGATCTAGATATTTCTTCTTAAAATGAGAAAATCTGTGTTTTAGCATGTTTTTCCATGGCAAATGGAAAACCCATATCCCTGGTCATTAGAAGAGAGAAATTTCAATACATTTTTAACACTATGGGACCTTAATTGGCCAGATTCCATTGTGTCAACAGGAAGGTAGCCAAGACCAATTTTAATTTTTGCTACACATTAAAGACACTACTGATAGTGCAATAGTAAATTTTGGTCTTGGATGCCAAACAGAAATGGTTGTTATAGTTTTAAAACTAGGATAAATAATTTTTATTTAGGATATTTTGGAATCTCAACCTGGTTTAAAACAATCTAGGCAGGGCCAGCTTGGCTGAAGTGCTGACTATAAAACACTACAAATTTAAGGGTGTAGAATTAGCATGTACAGGGACATAATTCAAAAGCACTGCATGATTTGAGAATACAGTAGAAAAAAATTAGTTTTCCCCATCCTTAGAAGCTTTAAGTATTTCTGTGGTTAGGTACAGAAAAGTTTTTAAGATTTTCAGCTTTGTGAGAGTTAAGAATCCCAGGTTTAAGGATGGATGGGAGTTTCTCAGTTGCTATAGCAATACTGGCTGAAGGATACAGGTCCCAGCATGTCCATGAAATGCTTTCACAGTTTGCTGGGCCTAGTATAATGGGCAGAGATTCATTTAAAAAAGACAACCCCCCCCCCCGGCAATTTTGGACTAAGTAGATCCAGTCTAAAGTTAGTTTTACTTCAGGTCATGAAGTTAGACCAGGACATCTGAATGGTACTCTGCAAAAAGCAGGTATTACAAAATCTATCTACCTTTCATTCCTTTAGATAGGCAGGCACCTGAGAAGCAGGCTATTCTACATACCAATCCTGTATTCTCCTTGTACGATTTGAGAGTACAAGTTCATCACAGCCAAGGCTTATTTTCTAGGAAGGTCACCAACTAAAGCCAGCCCCCTCTACTCAAGTCCGCTACTTCAGAAGTGAATGATCCTCCGGAAAAAGACTGCAAAGACTGTGAACTCCAAAATGTTGACTTTATATTTATTAGTAAAAATGATGGGGGGGGGAAGTCTGAGGTTGGACCACATTTTTCTGGTCATTTTAACCTACTTAGACAGCAAGCCATCCCTTCCAAAAAGCTTTTTAGTGCAGTAAAATCTGTTATCCGGCATGAGTGGGGAATGCTGGGTGCCAGTAATGTAAAAATGCCAGTTATCTAAAAATACTGGTGCCGGGGGAGGGATGGGGTGGTCCCTTCAGTGGCACAGGGTAGTGGATGGTAGCGGTGCAAGGGGGTTGCACATGGCGGTACAATGCCAATTAATAGAGTATGTTGGCTAATAGAATGCCAGGAAACGGGGATTTTATTGTAGTAGCATTTGCTCACAACATAGCTGACTGGCCCGGCTAAACTAGATGTTTGCTTCTACTGGAGTCTGCTTGCATGGTTACAAGCCAATTTGTCAGCTCTGATTGGGGACATCTCAACAGTAAAGTTTAGTCATCTAAAACAATAGCTCAGCACATGCAAACTAATCATAATACCTTAATGGATCTTAAGAAGTACTAGCAGTTACTTTACAACCCACCATTCAAACCATATTCAGAGAAACACCGATTGTTTTTTCCCCTCCTCTTCTCAAGTTAAGATGCAGACAGTAGCCAAAGGGGTACTGTAGAAGTTGAAGCTGGAATATGCTTAGGCTAAGTAGACAATTTAAAACAGCATGACCTGCACCTCTCTGATCCAAAGGAGAAGTACAAGGGAAGAGTCACAAATGGAGGCGGACAGCCTGTTGTGGGCTAAGATCAAGTGTAGATAGATGCCCTAGATTCAAGCTCCAGTTTCAGAAGTGATTTAAAAGTTCAAGACATTTATGAAAGTTTAAGGACATCAGAATCTTTTAGTAGCTTTCAGTGAAAAATGCCAAGTCCAGATTCAACATTATTAAAAAAAGAAATCAGAAAATTCCACTGACATATCTGATCTGGTGTTACTCCAGGTATATGGAAAGAAACATGCAGCTTATGGAAATGTTGTCCATCAACTAGTCTCGTTATTTTTTAAACTCCAGTTAGCACACCACTTTGTTTACATCCATTAATATGGAAGAGACTGGAATATTCACGAGGGTTAATAAGAAGGTTAGCGGTTCATTCAATTTAGCTGTAACATTATGCTTTAGAACTGAAGTGAAGCATCAATTTCAGCTTACGTGCAAAGCCATGCAGAAGCTACATAACGCAAAAGGTTTCTGGACTACTGAAAAAGCAAATGGTTTCCACACGAAAACAAGCAGGATGCTTACACTAGTCTCACCTGCTTTGTGCTGCTCACAGGACCCACTATCATGAAACCAAACAACATTTCTTTTTTCTTCTTTTGGTCTGACATCAAGGAGAAAAATGGCAAGAGTTGTAAGAAAAATATTAAGAGTTGCAAGATATGGACAGTACTTTGGGAACATGTTTAAGGACAGTAACAACAAAAATGACCAATGAATAAATGTTGTCAATAGTAATTTCTGTGTCTGAATTTCTTTATTTACCTGACGTTGAAGTGCTATGTCACTACTTGCTATTTCTTCCTCAAACTCATCTTCCTGTTCGCCACTGTCCTCCCCCCTGGGTACCTTCACAACCTTCCGATCTGCAGTCTCCTGCAAGAAGTAGGGTCATCCCCCAGGAAAGATATGCTGTAAGTACAATCTTCAAAGAGGTAAAACAATACAGCTTTTTAACTTCACTTACCTCTCCATCAGGGTTGATAAGTGCAACTCTAATACTATCCCCAGTTCCCCATGATTTCTGCGATTTCCAAACCAGATCAGTTGGGCTTGGATTGATACCAGCATCTGCACCCCAAATCTTTAGAGAGAAGAGATTAACTGGTGAGCTTCTTTGAAAGTAATCTTTATTCAAAATGCCTAGGGACAATTTCAGTCTGAAGCAGGTATATCCAATTCCAGCACAGGTCTTCTGAACCCAGTATCCCACAAGTAACTCAAGTCACTTGCTGGTAACAAAGATCAGTCCTCAGCTGCAAGGAAGCTTCTGTCCCCACTGCTAACAGTCAACAAGATAGTTTGCTCTTGAGATGAGACTAAAGTCTCTGGCTTACCAGTCTGTCAGCAGATTTTACCAGCACTAGCATAAATCCTGCTTTCCTCTCTACTTTAAGTTGGTTATTTGCTTGGGGAAAAACAACCTCGTGAAAATTTACAAGTTACCTACCGTGACTACCTGGCCTGACAGAAGGGTAAACCGAGCAGGAAACTTGTACATTATGTCGGACAAGCTTCCAAGTTGTCGTCTTAGTACCCATCCATGCAGTGACTGATCCTATTGGTAAGAAAGGAGGATAATTAGTATTACAAGAGGCTGGAATCTTTAGCTAGACCAACATCCAAAACAATTCACACTTGCATTGTAAAATGGGCCTACAGCTAGGTAAGACTGTATAGAAGAAACCCAGAAGGAACTCCTGGAGGTCATCTACATTCTAGCCCATCGTTCCTGACAGATGCTTGCCTTACCTGTCTTTACAGCTCTCCAGTGAAGGAGATTCCACTACATAGGCTATTTCAGCACCTATTTCAACACCTTTCAACATCTCACTACACTTTGTCATGTGCCTCCCCTCTCACCCAATATCTAACCTAACAGGCATAGAAAAATGGGACAGCTTACAAAGACCACTGGGTGTGCAAGAAATTGATTGCCAGCCACTCCCTTTATAAAACTCAAGATGTTAAAGACCGTCATGTCCTCCTTGCAACTGGTCTTTGCTAAAGCTAGAAAACCAGTTCCTACAGCTTTCCCTCATGGGTCATGCTTTTAAATAAAAACAAACCAACCAACCAATCAAACCATTAAGCTTTTCTCATTCTCTCCTGTGGTCTCACTGGTTTATCTGCCTTTTTTTTCTTTTTTTTAAATACATGCGATGCCCAGACCCTGACAGTACTCCACCCAAGATCTCACCAGCATCCAGAAGAGCAAAGAGCCACTTCTCATGTCTTACATAAGATGCCAGGTAACATGCCCCAGAATGGTTTTCCTTTTCTGTGACATGCCATTGGTGACTCGGTTTTATAGTTTATGATTTCAGAAATTAAAGACAGATTTTCAGCAGTACTGCTTCCTAGCCACTTTATTCCTAAGTGTAGTACACTGCAGACTAGTGTCAGATCATTTCATCAAGAACCATTCTGATCCTGTCCACCACAAGCCTTTGTGTTATCTGGGAATTCTCTAGGCCCTCTATATTCCCTCACAGGCCTTTCTCTATGCCATTAATAGCATCAGTGGAGAGAAGCTGGTCCAGGACACCTTTATGAAATACTTTCACAGTCTCAATTTTACCCACCAAGAGCTACCGTTCATTTTATTCTCAGTCAATGATGCAATCTAGATAGAAGCCTCCAGAGTTCCTGAATTTCCTCAGGAGAGAGAAATTTCCCTGTATAACAAAATCCTTTGAGTCCCGGTTTAAATCACATTTATTGCTTCCCCATAGCATTCACTAGACCAGGTCTTCAAAAGGAGAAATCAGATCATTCAAGAGCAAGTCATGGATAATGCAACATTCCCAACACTGACATGAAGCGCTTGCAAACTGTTGTAGTGTCTTTCCAAGTTAAGAAATTGAACTTGAATTGCTATGTTCACCTTCCTTCTCCTCTATGATTGCTCAGTAGAAAGTTACTTGTTTGTTTAAGACTGCTTCAGCTGGTCCCTTAGATACCGTAGAGTGAATTTCATCATGTTCCAACTAGAATACATGTAAATATTTTCTTGCTCACTGTTTTCATCATGCTATCCCTCTTGTATGAAGGGACACCACATTAGGTACCTAGTCAAAGTTTTGTTAAGACTGAAGCATTCTTGTTCTTTACTAGACATTTAGTTACCTTTAGTTTATCAGCATTCTCCTGGTTAGAACCAAACATTGTGACAACAGTGGTTTCCCCACAAATTCCTTGCAGTCGTATCCAAAGATTTTAGTTTTTCATTTCTTCCTTCACAGGGTATTTAGGGTAGCAATGATAAAGTTTGAATCAAGTGTAATGCAGTTGTGAATGGCATTTTAAGATCAACGTCTTATGGAATATTCTCTATGAAATTAAAAATTACTTTCAGGGTATTTCCTCTGACATTTGGAAACTATCCTCTGACATTTGGAAACTGTCGCCATTTGGACAGATCTTCTCTATGCAGAGTTTCAAGGATCAGTGGCCCTATTATTACTATTTAAAGTATTAGATGGCATTTTTACTAGACCACTTTACACCAGAATTACTGTAACCAAACTTTCATAGTCCCAGTTGGATCAACATTTTTCTTGCCAGAACACCCTGGAATTAGTAATGTTAGAACGTTGGGGTGGTTACAAATTTCAACACTTTTGAAGCCTTACTGCAAGGATGACTAAGGTTTCGTTTCGTTCAGAAGACAAGGATTCAGACACCTCAAGCAAAGCGGAGGGTGCCAAACACTTAGCTGTCCTCTTTAAGGTAAGTGGTTTAGGCTAAGATAGACATCACCTACCTCCCAAGAATAATCACTCTTGTAAATCTAGACTATCAATATTCACATTCACACTGCAACCAAAGCCTGTTAAGTGCAGCATCATTTGAATTGTAAAGCTTTATGTCAATCTCAAGGAACAAATCCTACCTCACGTCTTTAGTAGAGTAGTAATCAACATGATGATATTTCCAATAAGTTTTGATGTCCTGTTTTGGTGGCACTATCCTGGCTGCCCACCTCCTGGGCACTCTCAGCTTTTAATCCCTCTACCCCCTGAACAGAGCAGGGCCTGTGGATAATTTGTACTATTACAACCAGACCTCCTAGTTCTAGTATTTTTCGCTCCCTCAATCCTGCCAGCAGAAGACTAGTTGAGCAAGTAATTTGTAATATTGTCCGAGCTTTGTCAGGTATCCAACTTCCGATAGCCACTAGTTTTGCCAGGGTTGAGAACACCAACCTTGGACCACCTGCTTGGCTTGGCACAGTAGTTGTAGATTTCCCACTTTAGGAAGTTACATATATGGAGAGATAATTAATATTGGAAGTGATCTGTGCTCTCCCTTTAGCTACAGAACAAAAAAAAAAAAATAGCATTAAAAGAACCCAAGAGATTATTCCGCATTTGCCAACTGTTGACTATATGAGTTAACATGTTATTCAAGTGAAGCCAGCTTTGGAGACGTACAGTACATGCCCTGCCAATCCTATTTGAATTTTAGCGGCTATAAGAGTCTCTAAACTTTAGTACTTTCATATTATCCAATATACTAAAGCACGTCATCTAACTGCAAGGATAACTGGCATTTCTGATAAAGCTGGACTTCTCTCTCTGCAGCCAGGGATGTCGCCAGCCTTTGACAGTTCAATAAAGTAGTTATTTCCTCACAGACTTCCCTGTTGGAGGTCTCTCTCCAAGCCGAGAACCATTATCTATTTCTCAGTGTAAAAATACTTTCCGCTTGAACTGGCTTTGGAGAATCAAGTGAGCTAAGTGCTGAACAGAGTAGCCCTCATGGAGAAGGTAGCACCATTTCCTATAATCCTTTGAATATAAGGATCCCTTGAATTCAGAATTTACCCAAGTTTCTGATTCAATTTAAAGAGGAAAAAAACAACTTGGACAAGGATAAAACCCCTAGGATACATAAAATTAACTGAAAAGCTCTTAAGATATATGGCATTTTTAAAAGAACACTCTTTAAAACAAGCAAGTAATTTCCACCCCTCACAAAAAACCCCAGTTTCATTCAAGAGAAATAAGACTGGTTTCCCAATATCCTGTTTATGTAAAAAGGAAGTTTAATTTTATTTCTACAGGTGAAAAGCCATTGGAGTGAGGGAAATTAATACCTCATTTGAGTTGTTTTTAAGTTTGACAAACTTCCCTTCTGCATCAATATCTTCAATGGACACGCTTCCTGAAGATGATGCATGCTGAATAGTCTTAAAACAAGCACTGGGCTCTCCCCTTCTTGATTCTTTTATTTTTCTCTTCTTTCCATGCAGAAAGCGACGCCCTTGACTGGTTGTTGCTTGGGTTGCAACACTGTGGGAAGATGGACTCGGGGACAACTTAAGCCTAGAAGAGGCAAGAAACTACATTAAAAGTAGGCAAATGATGACGTCAATTCCTTGCCACCAGCTTCATCTAATGTGTGTGAAGCTAACTGTTGTATTTAATCTCACCAGGAAGAGTGACCCAGACAGGTTAGTTAAGTTTGTGACTTTCTTTGAATTCTGATTAAGGTATTCACAGCAAGTTTATGGACTACTTTCCCCACCGTTAAATTAGCTTGACTTCCTTAAAAAAATTCTTTCTTGGCATTCTTATAACACCTCCAAGGATGTAAGTGGTTAAAGATTAGTCAAGGAGTTTTCCCCCCCACCTCCCACACATACTTTCTCTTAAATAGCAGGGCTATTCTCTAGAAGACTATCAAACTTGACAAAACACAGTAACTGAAATTTAATGATAATGTAAGTCTTTATATGTTGCTAAATGAACTTAGAAATTCACATGTGAAAATCGCAGCCAATGCCGATTTTGGAGCCCAGTACTTCCAGGTAACAGATTCCCTAATGGACAATTTACCATTCTCTGGGCACACCTATCTGTTCATTAATGCACAGTATTTACTGCACATTTAGTTTAGTACTTGCTAAATGAAGTACTAACTAAATGCACAGTAATGCCAGTGCAGTTTTTGTGATGCTTACTGGGTAGTAGCCCAATAACACTGTATAGCAGCATATTAGTGCAGTTTTTGACCAGCATACTACTGCAGTTATTAGGCTACTGCACAGTAAACAACTCGTGTACATGTGCCCCATATCTCCTTAGAGTGGCAAATAGTTTACTGAATCTGAGGAAGTCTTTGTATATAGTCCCATAATATACATTACCTTTGTTCCTCTCCTTCCAGCATCTTCCTGTAGGCATTTATTTCTAAATCTAGAGCCAGCTTCACATCTAGTAGATGTTCATATTCTTCCAGCTGTGCTTGTACCTGCTGCCGTGTCTGTGCCATTTCTTTATCTTTTTCAACCATACGTCTTCGATACATTTCACGGTCATAATCCATGGTCTCCTGCAATTCCCTGATTCTGCTCTCCAAGGCAGAATTCTAAGAATTTGTTAAGAGGTTTAGTTAATGGTAAGCCCTTTGAGGTATTCTTGTTTGTTTTTTAAAATTTTACTGAGATGAGAAACACAACCTGGGTTTGATATTGGTTAAGCTGGGCTGTCAGACTGTCAACTCTCAGCTTCGTTTCCATCAGCTCCTCCCGAGCAGCATTGGCAAAGTCACTATTCCTTGCAGCAGCAAGCTGGGCATTCTCCATCTAGGAATGAATCACTGTTGGTCATAAGGATTCATGTTTAAGTCAATCCACTTGTAGTAGAAGTATTGCATGCATGTGTCTGTGCTTGGCTACACAACTTGAAACACTCGAAGAACATTGTTAATGGGAGCTTTCAGTCACCCCCATGACATGACCTCTTATAAGCAAGATCAGTTTGGGAACACGGAAAGAGAAAGGAGACCATTACCAGTAAACTATTTCTGCAACCTAGTCCTGGTGGAAGGTGATAATACCTACAACTGTCAGAATTGATTAACGAAAGTTTTATCATCTCACCTTACCTTCATTATACATATGGGCATATTTGTTAGAATGAACAGCCTGCTAAGTGCAAGGTTGTTTAACAGGGTTACCTGTTGCACTGTTTTTTCTACATTTTAGGATTATGACAGAGGCAGACTAATTTCTGTTCAGTTGTATCTCTCCCATCCCTACCCTCCCCCATCAGCTCCAATGTTACTGCACTATGCTTATGCCATTCCTACAGAAATGTCAATATTTAGCCTACTTGAAAAACACAGATGAATCAATTTGATTTGGTAACTAGTTATTCTCAACTTTATTCCTCTACCTCCATACTACTTCCAATATGGGACAATTCATTCTTGTGCAGCGGAACTAGATTTTTTTTGACAGTGTCAAGCAGTGGATAACATGCTCAAATGGTCAACCTGGGCTACAAAAGGTTCTCCTTATAGACTTACACACAGAAGAGTTTCCATATTGAGTACACAACTAGTCAACTTCACATAGGTGTCTGACACATCACTACCTAGATCAGTGGTTCCCAACCTTTTTGGACCCAAGGCACCCTTTGGAAAAAGCCAGCTTTGACTTGTTTTTACTACAGCAAAATAGAGCAATTCATCTGTTGAAAAGAATTCAGAAAGGTCCCAACAAAGCAAAATATTATGATTGTTCGCCCACCTAATGATGCTAACATTGCACAGCATCCTGTGGCACCCTGGTTGAGGATCACTGACTTAGATGGAGGTGTAGGAAGCATGACAGTTTGCTGCAAATCAAGCAAACTTTTGCAGACTCACTTTGGCACTAAATGTCCGTTCCAGCTCCTCTTTGTATCCTTGTATTTGTTCTTCATGCTCTCTTCTGAGCCCTTGCAATGCATCTGAGAGTTTACTCTCAAATTCCCTCTGACGACCAGATTCTATTTCTGCTATCCTGCTCTCATGGCTTCTTCTCGTTTCCTTGAGCTCCTAGAAGAGGACAAGCATAGTAGTTGCAAAGACTAAATGAACCACCACCACATCTTTTTTTAATACTGAAAAAGTGCGCAGTTGTTACAAGTCAGGATTTAGCAAGCCAGTCACTATCTAAAAGCCGGTTTTTACCATCAAGTACTTGCTACTTTATTTTTGACTCTGTGCAAGTCAAAAGACCAAGTCCCAAGTTCATCTGGGAATTCTGGATCATTCCCTCTTTGCTCCCCCCTAAGTATATTCAGTACCTTTCAGTCTAATTCTAAACCTCTCCAAGCAATGGAATTATTATGAGCTTATAATTCCGCTGTAATGGATTGGGCTCTTAAAACTTTGACTTGAAGGTGAGACAAGATTACTCTTAACTGTTGAATTTTCTGAAAGTATTGCTTTCCTCACTTCTCTTATTTGAGATGCAATGGGATTTGAGCACTTGCATTTTTACCCTAGGTCTCGCTGCTGTGTTTTGACTAAGTAGGTAATTTACATTTGGTCCTACAGGATACAGTGCTTGCTCATGCAAGAGCTACAATACAGCTTTGGGAAGAGTTAAAAGTTTGTATTCTCCATATTGCACTCCCTTATTGCCTGATTTAAAAAGTTACAAACCCCAATATCCTACTTCAGTAGTTAACTGCTAGTAAAAAATGCAGTCCAAAGGGTATTTGCACAGTCAGAGTTGTAAAGGATTTCAGGTGTGGAGTTTTCCAGGTGTTGAGAAGCTTAAAGTTAATAATAATCTCATGCTCTAGCATATCAGTATCAGAACACCAGTAGTTAACAAAGCTGTACATATTCCTGAAGTCTATCTAGCTTTGCAAGTCTGGTGGATTGTCATAAGGTTGACTCAATTTCTAGTTACCTTTTAAGAATAAAGTGCATTTTAACATTGCTTATGTAAGGACATCCAGGGGCCAAGGTAACGGTCACCTAGAAAATCCTTGTTAAAGTTAATTTAAACATACATCTTCATGGAGACGCTTCTGGAATGTCATTTGTTCCTGCAAATTTTTCATCTGGCTTTCCAGGTCTGCTCTCCTCAACATTTCACTGTGTAGATGGTTTTTGGTGTCTTCCAAAGACAATTTAAGCTAGGAAAGAAGACAAATGTGTGGAAAGTCAATATGCAGGAAAGAAGTAGCAATGTTAGATCCAGACAGCTAGTTATATAAGTTAAATTTTACTACCACTCCTCCAGCAACCACTGCAAGCAACAGCAGGGAAAAACGCCCACAGGCACAGACTTACTGATGTAGTTTTACATTCCAATAAAGTTAATTTTTATGCCAATAATGCCCCAGTGCTTTTCCATACAGAACCCCCTTCTCACCAGAATAAACTTAATGAAGGGCAGCTTTCTGTTCCAAATGTGATCAGATCATTGAAGTGATTAAGATTACTGCATAAACCAAGGGTACAAAAACCGCTAGTCTCTGATTAGCAGTGTTAATGCTAGCCTATTTTCTGAACCATCCAAGAGATGCAGTAGTACCAGGGTTATTGGTTGTGGAAATCCATGTGCATTCCCTCTTCCCCATAATACTAAGTTATCTGAGCATTATATACTAATCACTTAGGGTGCCTGTACATGAGCCAGGAGGCTGCTCCAATGCCCTGTAATTACAGTGCAATTAATGGAGCTGGCTGGAGCATGGTAGCTACCATGCTCCAACCAGATAAGCATCAAGGTCTCTCACTTGGCAGAGGGGTTAATTTTATTTAAAGCTTGTCCATTTTGAAGTGTTAAAGCTTCCTCTCCCACCTGCTACTGTACCAGCCATTTCAAGGGATCCTATACAAAACTGATTAGTAATCCTTGTAAAGCATAATTTGATCTCATCTAAATAGGAGACCAAAGAGAATCATTAGTGCTTAACTAATCACCCTCTGCTAGAGCAGTTGAATCATGAGTTCATCATGTCAGCTTCCCCTATGCCAGTCCTCTTCATGCTGTGAAGAACTTGCACGCTTTTGAGTCCATACAAACTCATTTGTTTTTAATTTTGCTTTGTATCCAAACTAGAGCCCCATATGCAGAATCAGTGGAAGATGGATCTTACACTTACAGTGACAACTTGATCCTTCAATTCTTGAAGGTCACCCTCCAAACTTCGCTTTTCACTCAAAGCTGTTGCTAATTCAGCTTCTTTGGCATTCAAATGAGCATCAAGGTCTCTTAGGCGAACTTGCGCCAGGTTTAAGTCAGTTTCTCTTTTTGAACTCCTGCAGGTAGAAGTTTTACATTCATAAAAATAAGCAGCTGGAAGGGAAGGAACAATTTGTATCAGCTTATTTACATGTTTAGTTTAACAGGCAGAACCATTTTATTTCAATGTAAATAAGGTTAAAGAGCAGCAGTGGTGGGGAGACTGGTCCACCCCCAGACTAGGCAAGAACATCTTCATACAAACACTAGATTGGTCTCCCCCGGCTCCTCCCTACGGCTATCTGTAAATGATCTGTTCCTCCCCCTTCCCAAGTCAGCAATTCGTTCCGTTACCCTGTTGATGTTCATCAGCTCTTGTGTCCGTTATGATGGGGCATCAATCCCCCACACACTGAAAATTTGTGACTAAAGATGTAAGAAAGCACCTTTTCTTCTGAGATACTAGAAGAGGCTTATTAGCTAATAACAACAATACTGAGCAGAAACTGTTAAAACAGCAGACAAATAAAAATGCATTACTTCCCCATCCCTTCTCACCAGACAGCAGGTGATGGCCCATTGACTCCAATCAGGAGACCCTTACAACCTTTTACTTCACTCTAAACCTCTGCTCTAGCAAATGTAGCACTTCAGATGTTTTCAGGCCCTGCTATAACACACGACGCCAAGACAGCCAGGGGATGCCAGTCACTTGGGCAGTTAGCCATGTAACTGAACTGTGTCCTACCAAACAGGTGCTTCTAGTCAGGGGTCCCAAAGTTTTTGCTTGAAGGGGGGCCACATAACAGAACCCAGCGACCATGCAATACCTACAGTTATGTTCAACAGTCATACTATGCCTTACACATACAATAAGAGGAATCCAGCATCATTGCTTAGCTCAAGCGGGACTTTTGCAGCCACATTTTTGTGGCCAGGACTGTGCTGGGTCAGCTCACGTAACTGAGCACCTCCCAACACTTTTGGTGCATCAGCATCCGTTGGACTTTGCAGTGGGGGATGAAGGGGAATCCACACTCCTCACTGGCTTGCTAAGCCTACTGCAAAAGGTAAAGAACGGGGACCGCTGATGTCAACAGATCACAGGGCTGCTTCAGAGGTTTCAATCACTCAGTTGCTGGCTACAGCCTTGCCAGTCAGCTGCCTCGGTCAAGGACAGCCACCATGACACAATCCCTTTGCGGGCTGCAAGTAGCCCGCGGGCCAGAGTTGGGGGACACCTGCATATTGCTTCTGGCTGACAGTTACCCTGACACGAACCTTGGGGATGTCCAACTGTCACCTCAGACATCAGCAGGGAAGTGGCCCCCGGAACCATCTAGAACCACCCGGGCAGCCTGATACCAAGAGTTTGCTGCATTGTTCTGTCTGGCAAAGGGGGCTGCATGGCCTCTGCCTCAGGCCAGCTGGGGTGTCCGGACCACCCAGCTCATGGTCTAAGGGGAGACGTGGCCAACCCAGCCATACCCCAGAGGACTCTGGGAAGGTGAGCAAGCACGTCAGCCTTTTTAACGCAGGCACCAGGATGTGTTGGGTAGGGGCAGCAGAGAAAGGGGAGAGGCAGGGCCTGGGGAGGGGTGGGGTGGGGAAATAAGAGCCAGGTTGGGGCTAGCTGAAGGCTTTTGCACATGCTCACACCTGTCTCTGGACAGCACAAGCCCTTTCTTTCCCCACTGCCCTGTGGCTGCACACTGCTGTGCTTCTAACCACGCACCAGCTCGTCTGCCATACTGATTTGTTAAGACGGACGCTGGCAGAGGGCATTCCCGACACAGCCCCCTGCCATCTCAAGCTTGAGTGCTGCTTAGAGCACAGCACAAAGCCCTCTATTGCCTGCAGGGAGCTGGACCTGGGGAGTGGATAAATTGTTGGGGAGGGAAAAGGGGGAAAGGGTTTAAGGCAGCTCTTTACACTTCTAAAGAAGTGCGAGGGGTTTAAGGCAGATTTTCCAATGGGTCACAGTCCCCTTTTATATTTTCCAAGTACTTCCATGCAACAGTTCTACTGTAAACTACAATTACTGCAGCATTTACAGGCAATAATTTCAATTAGTATTTCCTTTTTCAATAGTTACTTCGTGACTTCTTTACATCCAAGTGACCTGTGTAGGCTTGAGCAGAGAATAGGTTGTTGTTTGTGTGTTATGATTAGTTCCAAGTCTGTAGGTTTGAATTCTGGCAGCTACATTTTGCTTCTGTTGCTCCCAAAGTTAAGTGAAAGCTGGCAGTTATGTTTCATGGAAAACTTTCAAAGTTAGTTTTCATTCCCTATTGAGGATGTCTTCCTACTCCCACCTTCCCAACTGTGTTACTAGAATTGCACCGGGGAGTGTTGTACGCCTACTTCTGTGGCCTGGACCATTCAGATCAGAAGCGAGAACAAAGATAATACGATGATTTTAATTTGGTCCCAAATATTTAAGCTTGTTATTTAAGCTTGTACCTTAGCCTGGAGGCCAGGGGTCTCTCCAAGCCTTTACTGAGATGCATCTAGTTTTATAAACCTCTTTTTAGGATATGTTTCAGCCCTAACAAAACAGTGCAATTTAATGACATTTAGCCAAAAAGGTTCCTGCTCTAGCTGCTCCTGCTGCACTCTCCCAGACTGTTCGTTAACCAAGTATTCAAAGGTCTTGTTTATGCTCATCTTTGAGCCATCTAGTTCACGTCATAATTGCTGGCCATGAAGCTAGTTCCACCGCTGCGAGCAGTGGGCACCACTTCATGTTTAGAGATGTTTAAGGACTGTTCCCATCTCCATTACAAACCACTGCAGCTCTTGCATGGACTTGTGAAGAACTTAAGTATTTTGAAAGTCCATTTCTTACTAAAGTCAGCAACGTGTAGGTAAATTCTGGAGCCAGAGACATCTGCAATGTTCCTAAAACTCTTTCCTAGAAACACCAGTTTGTTTCAGTATGCACTGCAGCTGCACTGAGGTCTTGTTTCCGAAATCAGCCAATGCCACATATCTTCTTGCCTTACTCTTTCTACACCCTCAGGCTTACTTGGATCCTGCTCCCATGGACTTTATGCAGCTGACCAGCATGCTCACCCAGCACCTGCACTCTTCCCAGGCATCCTGGACCTAGCCCTCCATTTCCCACTACCCACCAAGTAAGCACTTGCATGTCAAGTCTTTATACTGCTAAAGCAATATTACTGAGGCAAAACAGGTGAAGAGCTAAATGATTACTGCTTGTAGGAGGAGCTTCAGCAGTTGCTCTCATCAGTGGTTCCAAGCTATTTAAAGGCTATGAAGTGCAGCTTGCTCAGAGTCATCCAGGACACAGGCACCTTTAAATATCAGGGCTTCTATTAGTGCAGCCTTCTGAAAAGAGGGGCTGTGCACTGTATAAACATATCACCATTGCCAAGAGACCATGAAGTTAACCATTTCCAAAACTTGGTTACTTCAGAGTGCTACCAAACCACAGGATGACAACAGCCAGCAAGCCTGAAGCTATATATGCAGAGCCACAGAGTTACCCGAGCATGGTGCTGCTGAAACAGTTCAAAGCTGGCCCTAGCCCTCTCCTTGCTGTCCACTCACAGGGGCTGGGGAAAACGTTGTTGAGCTTGGGTGATTTGTTTAGCATCAAACCCAAGCACACACGAGAGAGGCCCTGTGGCAAAGCACCTAGGAAAGACCAGCTTTTCAGTTAAA
The DNA here is from genome assembly GCF_052110815.1 of Crocodylus siamensis. Lineage (NCBI taxonomy): Eukaryota > Metazoa > Chordata > Crocodylia > Crocodylidae > Crocodylus > Crocodylus siamensis. The sequence continues at coordinate 17,580,092 of NC_143409.1, read as the reverse complement.
AATTTTGGGAAAATTTGTCATGTTCCAGGTCAAATTAGCCAGATCAGTTCTGAAGCCTTTTGACCGAGCCACCCTCAATCGTTCAAATACCACGTGGCACCGCAACCATCAAGTATCCTCCCCCAAGACTTTTCAGCCTGGGGCTTCAGATACTTCCACATCCATCAGCCGGCTCCTATGTGGGTGGGCCCGGGGTTCAGACACCCCTGCGCCCCGGCCGCACCAGCCCATCCAGTGGGGCTGTAGCAGCTGAGATCCTCCGGCTGGAAGCCAATGACAAGACGTGCGGGGGTCCCGTCTGCAGCGCACGGGACGGGACGGGACGGGGGGTGGGGGGTGCAACCCTCACTGCACAATTTAAATCCACGTCGGCTCGGGTACCGGACCAGCGCAGCCACTGCCCTTGAGAGGCCGGCCGTGCAGCCGGGGGCCGGAGGCTCGGGCCCAGCGGGGCGGGCACGGACCTGCTGTGCAGCTGCCGGTGCTCCTCGCCGACCCGGCCCAGCTCCACCTGCAGCGCGGCCCGCTCCATGGCGACGTCGTCCAGCGCCTGCCGGGCGTCGGCCAGCTCGGCCTCGTAGCGCTGCCGCAGGGCGGCCAGCTCGCGGCCGCTGTCCTCCTCATGCTCCGCCAGGCGCTGCCGCAGCGCCGCCTTCTCGGCCTCCAGGGCCCGCGCCCGGTCGATGTAGGCGGCCAGGCGGTCATTGAGCTGCCGCAGCTCCTCCTTCTCCTGCAGCCGGCTCAGCCGCGTCGGGCTGCTCGGCGACAGCGCGGCCGCGCGGGCCCCCGCCGGCCTGGGCGACACCGCGGCGGCCGCGGCCATAGCCCGCGCTGCCTCCCGGCCTGGCCCGGCCCGAGCCGCTCCGCGCCCGCGCCGGGAGAAATAGCCGCCGGCTGCGCCGCGATAGGGCCGCCGGCTGCCGGGGAGGCGTCTCGGCCCGGCCCGGCCTCCGCAGCGCCGAGCCCGGCCGCAGGTGCCGCGAGCGGGGCGGGGCGGGGCGGGGCGGGGCTGTTGTCCTTGAGGCGCGCCTGCCCGCTCGGCGCGGGCCGGTGGGGAGGGCAGCTCGTGCCAGGTCCTGCCGAAGGGCGGGCTGCGCTGGGCGGGGGCTGGTGCCTGCGGGGCGCCGTGTTGTTGATTCCCTCTTGCAGTCGCCGGAGGCCTCCGGGGGGGGAGCGCGGGAGGGCAGCAGGGACCTCGCCGCTGGGCCTGGTTTCTCCTCAGCGCTCCTGGCTGCACTCGCTGCTGTTCATACCCCAGGGAATGTCTACACGTGCAGTGACTGCTGTTTGGTTTTACTGCGCACCATGAGCGCTGCGTGTCCCCCGCGGCGCTGTCGGCAGTGGGAGTGTGGAGGCGGTAAGTGGAGAGCTGCCGTGGGCAGCCGCAGCACTGTTGGTGGCGGGAGGGGGGTGGCGTGGTCCGTGGTGATGGAGGACTGCCCGCAGATGGGCAGTGGCAGTGGTGCTTTTTCATAGGGAGTGCATCGCTGCACTCGGGGTGCACTTGTACCCCCTTGCACACCCTACATGTTGCCCATTGCTTGTGTACTAAATTTACTGCCCGCTTGTGCAGGTAGAATACTTACTGTGTGGTAGGCTAATTTACTGCACAGTAAATGCTTGCATGCGTAGATGGTGAGACTTGATTGTACAGTAGATTAGTCTACTGAACAGTAAAGCATCTCATGTAGACATGGACCATGTAATAATATCCTTTCCTCAAGGACTTAGAATCCAAGTGCACATGACGGACTGTGAGATCTTTGCAGCCAGTTTCTAACCGTGGGGTAGATTGTCAAAGACATTGGTACCTGTCTAGTAGAGCTGTGCGAAACTTTGCTGGCAGTTTCATTTCGATGCTGTTTCAACTTGTTTTGAGCTCAAAACAGCAAAATTGAAAAAAACAGAGAGCTTTGAAGCAGACTTGAAACGGAACAAGGCAAGTCGAAACATTTCAAAATTTTCAAAATGTTTTGAGTTTCGAAGCTCAAGCTGGGCTTGCCTGCAGGGAAACAGAAACTAAAGTAAGGAGAAAGAGGGGGAAGGACTGCTCTCATTGACTGTGTAGCTGGGTAGTGACTGTCACCCTTCCCTGAGGTCCCTTCCAATCCCAGTGCCCTTGGGGGAGGGATGGAAAAACTGCATAAAAGGCAGTGTTGTTTGAACTGCCCTGCTTTCTGCCTTGGCATCAGCTGAGTGAGGGTGCACCTTATCACACACACAGTGTCACCCACCCATGTCATGAGTTTTGCCTGTCAGCAGCCAGAGGTGCAGGGCCCCAAAACCCAGAAGCCCCTGCCCCTATCTCCTTGACAGCTGGCAGGCTTCGTGACCTCAGCAGGGGCTAGTATGCCTGAAGCTTTCACCCTGCTGTGCCTTAACACACACAGTGTCATCTGTGTCATGAGTTGTGCTTGTCCACAGCTTAAGGTGCAGTTTCTCCCAAGCCCCTGCACCCATCTCCTTGAAATGTGGCAGGCTTTGTGGCCTCCACAGGGGCTACCATCCCTGCAGTTTTGATCCTGCTGTGGCTTAACACATGCACATGACGTGAGCTTTTTTGCTTTCAAGACTTTGAGGTGCAGATTCTCTGAAACCCCTGCACCTATCTCCTTGAAATGTGACAGGCTTCATGCTCTCAGAAGGGGCTACCATTCCTGCAAGTTTCATCCAATCCAGATCAGGCCAGAAATGACAAAGTTTTATAGGCTGTTTCAAGCTTTCCCATTACAGCCTATGGGTGAAATGTCAAAACAGCATTGAAACAGCAAAACTGTTTCAACAAAACAGAACAGCAGTTTCCAATTGAAACAAAATTTGAAACGAAACACTGTTCTGTTGAAATGCATGTTGAACTGGTGCTGTTTCGCACAGCCCTGCTGCCTAGCCTTGGAAGTGCCTAAGCTCATTGGGTACCTAGCATCCTGCTGCCGTATGTGCCCAGCATGACTCCAGTTTAATGGGGTACTTGTCTTCTACTTGGCCAAAGCCCAACTAGAATTCAGGAACTGGATGGCAGTATGGCCCAGTCAGCTCCATGTAGCTGGCATTCTCAGAATGTGCTTAGCGTAGGCCAGCAGTATTGGGCTCCTCACAAAATGCAGAAGCTGTTATCCCTTTCTTTTAAAACGGAAGAAAACCAAGAAAACATTCTGACCTGTTGTGTTGTAGTTCTTTGCAATATAAAGATTGCTCTGTTATTTTTCCATGGTCAAGAAACAGGTGAAAGCTGAGAGCTGGCATTTTCCAAGGGTTGCCTTGAATCTAATGAGGCATGCTTTGAGTCTACAGCGGTTGAAAACCACCAGTCTACATACAGCTAGAGACAGGATGTTGGGTGGGATGATTTTTGCTTATATTGTCACAGAGAAACCTCTCAGTTGCATCTTACTGTCACGCTCAGGGTTAAATCAGTCAGCAGGAGTCATAAAGGAGTTTTCTCAGGTCAGATTGGCAAAGACTACTAGTGTCTGCTTGCCTTCCCCTGCAACTTGGCTCATGTTTTATCTAAAAAAAATCCTGCCATTTCAAGGACTTGAGGCCCTGGTGGCTCCATTGATTTCTCCTGCTCTCTTCCTGGGGTCCACTGCAGAATCCCATCCCCCAGCCCCTAAATACCCAGGCAGTACACACCAGACTGGTCCCACATGCAGGGACTGGGTGTGCACTAGACATGGCACCTGCTCCAGGAGCTGTGCTACACACAGCGTCCACCCCAGCAAGTCTGGGACTATACTGCATATGCCATCTGTTCTGTCTGGCGTGGGATCTATGCTGCCATCAGCATCTCCCCTTTTGGCTAGTCTGGGGTGCAGGCTGCATGCAGTGCCTGCTCTAATTGGTCTGTGACCTGAGCTGTATGTGATGCTCATGGGTGCCCCATGCAGCATGGGTGCTGGAATGGGGACCATGTGCGGTGCAGTCCTAGACCAACAGTGTGGGTGCTATGTGCAGTACAGGTCTTGGACCAGCTGGAGCCCATGCCATGTGTGGCACAGGTCCCACACCAGGTGGGGGTTGCACTGCATGTAGGTTGTATACCTGAGTGGATGCCATGTATGCTAGATCGAGCATGTATGGAGCAGGGGGGGCTGCGGGCCCAATCTGGCTTGTGAAACCACTTCACACCACTCATCTAGACTGTAATACCAGATGAGTTTGACATGCCGGTTGTAGACACGTTTGTACTTAGCATCTATTACATGGTTGCCTGCAATTGCAGGGGAGGGGGCATAGTGACACAAGTGGCCCTTTCCAGTCCTATGTTGTTATTTTCTTTATTTATTTAGCTGGCTCCTCAGTGTGGGGGTTTTTTGGATTGCTAGTCTGGGGGATTGACTCTTTCTGTACACTGAACAGGAGGCCCAGACAACCAACTCTGAAACTTTGACTCCAGTCCAAAGCCAAGAACGTCAAAGACACTGTGGCACCTCAGTTGTTGGCACCCAAGTCCCTTGTTGAATCTGACCTTTTGTGGCCTACAGCTGTGTTGGCTAGTTGTGAGTCTCACGTCCCCAGAGCAGAGTATGTCCATGAAGAATTTCTGCTTCTCTGGGAAGGGCATGTAGCATTTTGTCAATCCTTTTTCTAGCCTGCTTTGGTGACTGGGTATAGAGAAGATAAAGTCACAACCCTGCTTTCACCATAGTTTTGCTTGGTACCTAGCATGAAATAACCCTCGGTCATCATTTACGTTAGTGAAAAAGCTTCCATTAGTTTCTATGGGGTAGTAGTTTGCTCCTGGTGTCTCCAGGGTTGATAGGAAATAGCTCAGCCAGCACTTCCAGGCTGTCTTGCTGTTGGCCCCTATGCACACTCCCCATATTAGTTCCCCTTGCTTGTTCTTTCTTTACAAGTGAATTAAGTCCTGTCCTTGTAGTTCAGGCTGTATGGTTGGACTGCTGCAGCCATGCCTTGAAAATCATAGAACTGGTGGTACCTTGAAGTCTTTTTCCAATGTCTTGAAAAAAAAGAAAAGATTTTATTAGAGCCATGGAGGTAAATGATTACTGTGCTTGTATTCTTTCATATTACTTATTAATTGCACAAGTCAGGATAGATATGCACCATAAAGACTAACTGGGTGCATCTACATGAGAAACTTTACAGTACATTAGACTAATCAAATGCTCAGTAACAAGAATGCTGCGTGCCCCCGGAGGCTGCTGGGACACGGTGAGCTCCTGCAGGTGGCAGTGGTGCTGTTGGCGGCAGGAGCGTGGTGGTGGTAAGCAGGGAGTCCCTGCAGGCAGCCGCAGTGCTGGCGGGGGGGGGAAGGGTGGCGAGTGCCGACCGGTGGTTGGCGACCACCTGCAGATGCCGCCAGCAGCAGCGGTGGCAGCTAGCAGTGATTGCGGACTGCTCGCAAATGCCACCAGTGGTGCCAGCAGTGGGGAGGCAGGGCCGAGCAGAGACCGCCCACAGGCGCTGCCAGCAGTGTTGATGGTGCCTCTTTGCAGGGGGTGCACTGCCATGCTCAGGGGGTGCACATGCACCTGCGTGCACCCCCTATGCATCGCCAGTCCTCACTGTCTACATGTGCGCAGCAATTATTGTGCCATAGATTAGTCTAATGTGCTTTTTTCTAGTACCCGTAGATACAGGTACTAGAAATTGGTGCATTGAACTAATGCGCCAAAGCACGTGTATAGATGTTGACTGGGCATCCTGATCTCCACATGGCTGGGAGGCCTGGCAGCCTGTACAGCTCTCCCAGCCATGTGGAGATCAGGACATGTCTCAATCTCCATGTGGCAGGGAGGCAGCATTCTACCTAGCTGGGGCAGTGCTCCCTGCCCAGGCTGACCAGAAACAATATGTGCCCACTAAGTAAGATATATAGAAAACATAAGCTTTTGTGAACTCTAGCGTACTTCATCACATACTGTGGCAGGACTGCTCTGTGCTTAGGCTCTCAGTTAATCTATACAGTGTGTATCTATCCTTCCTTCTGCCTGACTTCAGACTAACATGGCTAACTACTATTCTTTATTCATAGTAACCATATGACAGGCTGCAAAGCACATAGCAGAACATACGGTATAGGAAGACATAGTCCTTTGCCTCAAGAGCTTGTTGCCTAGTGGTGTACATGACACCGGTAGACTTATGTACTGTAGATGAGAAGATAAAAGGATGGGTGTGTGAGCATTTATTCTAGTCTTACATTATTTGAATACCAGCAGTGAAAAGGCCTAAAGCATATGATTGTCTTTGAAATGAACTCCATAAACTACCTGCAATATGACAGTGATATATGCCTGGACTGAGTTCCTCTAATTCTTGTTCCACTGAAAAAGATTGGACATTTTTCCTCCCCTTTTCTGCCAATCAGTTCCATATTCTGTACTTTAATATAGTGTGGCCATTTGCTGTTACTCCCCAATGGAAAGCTTGAGTTGAGAAAAATATTGAGGATCATTTAAATCAGAACACACAGCCTCAGGAACTATGTGTATATATGTAAAGGCAGATTTTGCCTCTGTTCTTCATCTTGTACAAGGGAATAGTAAGAGCATATGTCACCATTGTGTTTGCTGGTTGTATTTAAACAGCTGGATTGTACATACAATATATGTTTTTGAAACAAACACAGGAAGTAGCAAGAGATCTGCTAGTTGAAGAATCTTCTTTTTGCTTGCCAAAACCTGTGTAAGAGAGCAAAATCTCTTGCTATAAGACAGAGCTCAAAAATATACAAAGCTACTTCAGTGTATTATATATTTCACTTAACTTACCTTGCACAAGTAGCAGAAAACAGAAGGAGGTACATTCTGGGTATAGGTAGACAGATAACTTAAATGGCAAACAAATTTAACATAGAACTGTTTTGTGTGTCCTCTCCTCTTTCATGGTAAGTGAAAACTGAACTGGGCAGCTTATCCTGAATAAAATAAGGCTAAGTTACCAGCTTTAGCTTCCATTTACCATGGGATAGAAGCAGACGCATGAAATAGCAGAGCTGCTAAAATACAGTAAGTCTTCCCTCCTTAACTTTGTCTCTGAGTCTGAAATGGAATCAGTAGCTGATTCCTAGTTTTTGGCCTTGTAGTCCTGCTTCAGCATTTCATTGTATTCTCTTTCTACTGCTGTGGCTGAGACCAAGAAATATTATCTAATTGTGGACAATATATAGATTTATGCCACCTTTTTATCAATTTTTTTTAGCTTAAAGGTGTGCCAGGATGAGGTATGGCCACTGACTACAGTGGACCAAAAATGAAATATTTCTCAGCAAATAGTACATTAATTAAAGAATATAGATTTTGAGAACCCTAAAAATCTTTGCAAAAGCAAGTTGAATTTAGTAAATAGATTCAGAGAAAAATAAAATATTTTGACTTTGATTTGAAACTCTTTGGTTTCAAAACTGACCTGAAAAAAAGAGGTTTTGAACGGAAGTGGCAAATAACCAGAAAACAGTTACAGGTCCATCTGAAACTAATTTTTTTATTTTAGATTTTTATTTTGGCCAGTAAATCAGAGTACATTGTGTGTACAGCTCTATGCCAGACTGGCTGTTTTGGGCTTCACATGACCCATAGGCAGCCACACCTGACTTTCAATTGCCCAGTAGGCAGGCTTGTCTAGTGGCTATTAGAACAGACCTTAAAGCTGCTCAGAGTTATGCTGTGAGTTGCACTGAAGCAAGGCAGAATTCAGGAGATGCAAAAAGGACACAGAGCCCCCTTTACTAACCTCTCTCCTGGTCTGCAAAACTGATTTTGTTCCAAAATGATTTTTCATGATGTAATGATCTCTCAACCTTTCAAGCAGGTTTTTATGCACTTTATATTATACTAACTACCATACCAGTTTCACGTGTGCTTCTGTGCTGTAAGCTCTCTAGAATGGAGATCAGTCACCTGTTTAACTCAGATATTGTATAGAACTGGTTAACTTACAGCACTACAAATATATTCTACTTGTGTTGAGTAGTACCTTTGTTTATCTGGGTCATTGACCTCAGTGGAATTACTCCTGAGGTAAAACTCAAGTGAGTGAATCTGACTAATAATAAATAATTAAAGCAACCTGGAAGTCTAGAAAAACTGTTCAAAATTAGAATAAAAGTAGCCAAAATAAAAATGGGAAAACAAGGTTTTGGAAATGTTTATTGAATTTCCCCCTACTTTTTGATATCAGACCTAGAGCAGGTAAAACAAAATGAAAAGCTTAAATGAAAAGAAAAATAACCAAACTCAGTGCAGAGTCCACCCTACTCTCCAGTCCCAATTTTCTGACCAGCCTGCTCAATAATAATGATTTGGTAAGCTGCTTTAGGTTTTCTGATGTATGACTGAAGACTGTTTGTAGACCTATATAATTTGTATTGTTTGAATAAATATATTTGAAGCTACTGACAGTAGGCAGGCTGAGTTAATATAAAAGTAATTTGGTCTGCCCTGACACAATCTAGGGGTGGATGCAACATTTACAGTGATAACAGGGATTTTGCCACCTGTCAGCAGTTCTCTTTCTCTCACAATCTTTCTCCCCTTTCATTCAAGAAGTTCCTGTCCTGAACCACTTTTTGGAAACAAAATAGGATATCAAGGCTAGGGACAGACATTCAAAAAGCCTGAGCCTGAATTGATTCAATCTTTGCAGGTTAGTCTAACTGGCTAGGCTTAACTGGCTTGTAACCAAATAGACATGGTTTCTGAGCTGAGGAAATTCAGGCACATACCTGCAGTGGCTCAGGCTAGAAGCTGGGAGGTGCTAGAGAAGGTCTCCCTTCCCTTCTACAGTACTGAGCTGGGTGGGGGGCGTGGCAAGGCCCCAGCAGGACTCTTTCATTAGGGAGTTCTGCCTGCACCATCCCAGACTTTCTGGCTGGCTGCTCAGGGGGTGGGTGTGTTGCCAGCCCTCAGCCAACACTGTAAGGCAAGGGGGGGAGGCGGGAGCAATGCATGCATCTGCTGATGATATGGAGCTTTTCAATCTCCTTCCCTGCTTCTTTATACTGCCTGCAGCAAACTGACAGGCAAGCAAGCCAGCAAGGAGCTGATAACCGTATTCATCACCACATCAGCAAAAGAATAGCCTCTCTCCATTAGTTCAAATTCTTAAAAAGCTTACTAGCTGACCTGTTAATTAACTAGAAAAAGTCATCACTGATCTGTCTGCCTGTCTCAGTGAAATTAGATATGCACACACACAGACACCTCTCAGCATTATCTAGCATACCACATGCCTAGGGTCCATTGGGCTGGGGTATGTGTTGTGGGAGATGGGAGGGAGAGAGTAGGGATCCTTGCTTGAGCAGTGAGCAGCAAGGAGAGGAGAAACCAGGCAGACACTGCTGTGCCTGGAATCTCTGCCGGAGCTCTGGCCAAGGACCAGAGGGGCAGGGCTAGGCCTGCTGTGGAGCAGAGAGCCCCTCCCAGCCCAGAGAGCATGCTGGGATGCTGGGGGAGTCTGGTTTATCTTAAACCAACAAGGGGTCTGGGACAGACATTGCATAAACTGGTTTGACCCAAATCAGTCAAATCTGATACTACATTCGGCTAGGTTTATCTCAAACCAGTTTCAGCCATTTTTAACCTGGTCTATGTGCCCTGCACATCTGTTCTGTTACAGGTTTAAACCAGTTTCTGATCACTTAAACTTGTTTATGGGTAATGTCTGTCCCTAGCCCAATAAGCAGTTTCTAGTGTCCTGCAGAAACTTCATGGCTACATTTTCGGAAACTAAATTTTGGTGTAACAACTGAGGAAAAAGGCTCACATAACATGATTGTCATATGTTAAAGGTAAAGTGATACTAACTCAATCTATTTGAATATATGATTGAGCATTTCTTATAGCAACAAGTTGATAGAATGCTAGTTGGTAAGTGGGTTTTGTCATTATTCCAGAGCTTCTGGTCCAGACTTTAATCTTCAATCTCTCTCCAGGGCCTTACTGAAGTAAAATTACCTGATAACAGTTAATAATGGCTATTACTGACATAAGATGTATGATAGAAACTCCATGAGAAAATCAAAATGCTCCCACCAGGAAACTAGGCCACTGGAAGTCAGAGTATTGTATATCAGGAACAAATACCAGACTAAAGTTCTGTGGTCTGTAATACAGATTTGGAAGATACCTCATTTCAAGGTTAAAAGGCAATTACCGTCTTCATATCAGTAACTGTAGTATACAAAAATAAAGATTTAACTCATTCCTTGCCTTTGGGAGATAAAATATATCTCTGTAAGTGAACTTACACGCGGTACTACATGCAGAAAGACATTCCTTGCCTCGGTAAGTAAATCAGGTTATTTTTTACCAGATGACTTTATTTTTTGCCTTATGCCAGCACTACAAGCTCCTTGTTAAAGATCAACATATCCCGTAAGATTCTGTACTCAACAAAGAGCTAGCCATATCGTGCATATTGTATGAAATATTTATTTGTGGCATGATTGTTTCTTTTTCAGGATACTGAAGAACTCAGCTGCTCAGTGTCAGATAAACATCCCATTTATTTATTTATTAATACATATTAAGAAGGCAGAAGAAATAACATTTTAAACAGAAAAAGACCAACAATTTTAAAAATGGCTATTTTAATAATAGATTACTTTCAAACGTTATTTTAGACCCAAGATCATAGATCTTTGTGGTTTTACTTTTAAAGAACAATTATGCATCTTCCCCATCCGTACATATACTGGTATTTGATAATCAGTTTATAAGCAAAATGTAACAATGAAGCTATTGATTTTTCCCCATGACATAAAATACAAGCGTTTTAGGTATACACGTATTTCCTCTTACAGTACAATATACTCTTTTTACTTATGTGTACATTAGACTGAAAGGGTCAGTTTCTGCTCACACGTACAGTTACAATATAGCTTCATCTACTTGATTTTACACTGGCATAACTGAAGTCTGCTTCAGTCTGAGGCCATATGCTAACTCCTCATCCTTTGCCTAAAACTCGCATTTCCATAATAAATTATTATGTGGAATGAAGAGGAAAGAGGGACAAATTCTTTCAGTTCAGCTTTATACCCTCAGAGCTTCACTGACTTAAACTGAGCTAGTGTGAATTCATACCAGTATAACAGCAGGTCATATTTACATCTGTGCTTTCACTTTTAGGGAAAATAGGACAGAGGAAGTTCCAGTGTATAATAATAGAGCTGGTAGGAAAGTGTATATCAAAGATCAATTGACAAAAATATGGGGAAAGAATTACATTTTTCTGTTTTCTAACCAGCTGTATTTGTTATCTTTAAAGTGTAAATCTTCAGAATTTGTAAATGGTCTGTTTTTTTAACCCTGCTGGTTCATCTTTCCACCCACACTGGTAACACCACCAAGCAGATGGTATTCAATTAGAAGCCCATTGAATGATAATAAAAATAACTACTACATTTACTGCCTGACAGAGAATCTAGGACCTTGTGTGCTCCATCTCTACTGAGTTAAATGAGTCCCTTGTGGAAAATAAAAACATTCCCATCTCCTTTAGTAGCCCCAGAATAACACAACTGATACATGGAGCCAATTTACCTCCTCAGTTACATCCAGGCGGTGCTGTTGACTTTAGAGAGGTTACAAAAATGTAACTGGGGGAAGAATTTATCTCATTTTGCTGCAGCTCAGCAAGGACAGAGTACTTACTCTGTACCATGTAGGCAGCTGCCTGTCCGTGGTGAGGCAGGTAAGGACACAGGGTTACTTTGTCTTCAGGTAATAATTCACATATGAAGGTGTAGAAATTAGGAGGCAAGGGTGACTGTCAATTTTGGGGGGGAAAAGGAAGAGAATAGGTCTTGGAGGAGATAAAGAATGCACCGACTTGCTCTTCACTTTTTTTTTTTTCATTCTGTCATTAGCCCATAAATTACAGGCACAATTGGGGATTTTATCTCTTCCTCCCATTTCCCCATCACAAACTTCAGGTGTTACTCGTCCCAATCTTATGAGGCAGCAATATTATGTGACCACTCATGCATTTAGTGCCTATGTTAAAGCTTTTACATTCTTATTGCAATGCACAAGGCTGGGAACCAGAAAATGTTGGTTTGGTTCCAGGCTCTGCCAAATAGACCCTGTGCAAAATTGAGTAAGTGACCTGCAACAAGGTTTCCCCAAAGATCTTCGCCTTTCTGTGAGGGAGGTCACTGACCTACCCTTCTTTTTTTCCCATCTCTGGCTTATTTTGCTCTTACCCACGTTCCTTCCTTCTTTCAGCCCTTTACTGCCCTCTTCTTTCCCACCCGATCCTCATTTACCCTGATTTCCCTCGCTCACTTGTTCCTTGTCACCCTCCCGCAATTCACTCTTTATTTTTCTTCCTCCTCTTCAGACATTTACATGGTAAAAGGAAACAATTCCCGTATGAAAGCTTGCATCTTCCACTCCCCTTCATAACTTGCCCACTGTCCTCCTTGTGAAGTTTCGTTGGGGAAAAGTAATGTTCCTGTTGACCGTAGTATATTGCTGTCCATGGTTTGCAACACTGGCAATTCCCCAGAGCTCCTGTGCCAGCGTGCGTATGACAGGCTGCTTGCCTGACATGGCATTGACATACTCCAGAACATTTTACTCCTGACAATCACAGATGTGGCAGCAATCAAAGTCTTCGAGGACGTAAACCTGTGGCACTCCTGCAGAAGAACAGACAGCACAAAGTAAACAGGCTCAGGAATTCAAACATGGTCTGTACATAGTCCTAAGGGAGATGAATTGGGGGTGGGGGTTGGGCAGGGAGGTAGCAAAGTCTAGGGGGAAATGAGTTAAGAAGCACGTAAGTTTTGACTAAGTAAACATAAAACTCTTTACCTCGGCAGTATATGTTCCCACTTGTCTGAATGCTGATCTTCTGTACATAGCTACATGATTTAACATTAAGGCTATATTAATTATCTGAATCCCTCCGTCAGAGGGTATGCCACAAAACCATATAGCAATCTTACAAACATGTTACTAATTGAGCTCCAAATATCAGTACTGACATTTTGGTTAGGGCTTGACTATTAAAGTACAATAAAAAATAAATACTGGTCTATGCCATCTGAATCATTAAGTGTTTATTCTGGAGGGAAGACTAATGAAATTTAATACATCTGCTCCTACTGTGCAGGATCATAAATATGCAAATGAACCTCAAGTTGTTTTACTTGAGGTTTAAAAGGAATTTAAGAAAAGAATCGGCAATTTTTATTCTAATGCTTGAAGTGACTATTTGTACATATTGCTGGGGTTAATATTGCAGTCATTTAAACATAACAAACTGTACAAGCAATAAGCAACTTTCTCCAGTTGTGTTTAGATGTATAATGTATACATAGGGTCTGTCTGCTTTTCCTTTGTAAGGCATGGGCTACGTGTTTCTCTTTCCTATCTACTTTTCTGGTCATATATTAATGGTGCTGTCATCTTTCATTGCACTGGGTGAGGAGAGATGTGGAGGGCAATGCCTTTCATAGCTTCTGGGGATCAAATTAAAACATACAGGCTCATACTGTGCCTGTATGTTTCAATTGATCCCTTTTAAACCAGTAGAGAAATTAGGTTCTTGTATAGCATCATATCAATATATGATCCTTTTAGTGTATGACTGATCTCTGTACCAATGAGGTTGTTGTCTAAAATAAAATACCCAGTACACTACAATGTAATATCGTTGCAGGTTATATACCATGTTACAGTGTATATGACATAAGTTGCATAAAATCCAACATTTTTTTCCTTTTCTAGTCACTCAGTTGTAGATCTACAATCGATAACTGAGGGCTTTCAAACCAAAATTTTGTTTCTGAAAATGTAGCCATGAAGTCTCTGCGGGACACTTCCAGCTTGGTACTCATTAAACTTAATCCTGATTTATGATCCAAATCTTGTCCCACACTGTTTCAGTGGAGCTCAGACTTGTAGTTTTGCCAAAGATTTCCCTGCAACTAGTATAGGTTTTTATTATGTGTGCAAATGGCTTGCATGAACATTAGATTGATTCAGTTGAACATACTTTGAGTCAGAGAGACACTGCACTTGTTCCCTAATATGAAGATATTGGGGGGGGGGGAGAAACTCTATCTTTTTCCCTTTTAAACTTGACTATCCTCTTTTGATGTGAGTCTAGAGGTTGAATTATGATAATCACAATGTACTAAAACTGGCATGTTCTGTATGCTCATGGACTTTGGCTAAAATGAGATGTTCCCTCTTTTGATTTGGCTAAAGTTTTGTTTCATGCAACCCCTTTTCTCTATCCTTCCCACTTGCAGTATTCAATCTTACTTGAAAGCTTTAGTTGTTCCAATCAAGCATGAAGCTAAGAAGAATGAGAGTGTGTTTCATTGCTGAGATCAGTAGCAAAAACACATGGTTTTAAGTTAAGACAAAATAAATAAGGGATAAGACCATCATAGTTCCAACCAACTTCCTTGTGAGACCATGCCAGCTGTACAATTGGACAAGATCATGGCAGTAATTGTTCAATGAAATAATAAGCAGAAACCTCCATATTTCACAATTTTATGGACAACAAGGGCCTTACAATTGCCGTGTTTAATAGTCATCTAAATGCTACATATTTTACAGTCCAACAAAAAGCAAGCATATGTGCAATGAAAAGCATTACTACTGACAAAAGATTAATAAGGAAATGATACATGTGTATTTTGAAATGTGCAACAATCTCAGAATTGCTTCCCTTTACAAAGATGACATGCAAACCACACAAAGCCTACTTGGAAAAACTACAGATTAAAAATGGACATACTCATCTCCATGACATTATTATTTATTGTAAGTGTTTGTGTTTATTTTGGAATTGCTTATGGATTAACCAAGATGGGGGCCTATTGTGCTCAGAATTGTATCAGCACACAGCAGCAGACAATTCCTGCCCTGAAGAATTTAGACATTAGAACTTCCTTTTGACAAAAACATTTTAGCCCAAAACATTTTGTTTCAATCATCTTTTTTTATCACTGGCACCTTGCCTAGATCCCTAGATATTGCTGATCCCTAGACCTGTTGCTTGCGACGATTTGGTAGACTTGCTCCAGAGACCCGACTCTAACCAGAGCCTGCTCAGATGTGTAACTAATAATTTTTGCACCATGGGCAAAACCTTGTTAGTGGGAGGAATAGGATGCCTCTAAGTTGCGGTCTAAGGGCTAGTTATGCTGGTTAGAGAACAAGTCAGGGGTAAGAACCTTGCAGGAACAGAAAGAGGTTTATCTATCCAGACACACAATCCCTCTCAGTCACTGATACTAAGTGATCATTCCTTCATATAAGCAGATGTAAAAATAAGAATTTCTCAGAAGCCTTGACAAAAAACTGACAAAATCACTAGAATGAAATTCAACCCCTCATCCACTCCCAGAAGGTTTGCTTCTGGTGGGAAGCAAACCCAAAACCATACTGTTTCATTTACTGTCTGCAAGCTCTGTGCTCTGCTCCATTGCACTACAAATCAGGTAATTTCTGCTTATTCTTGTGGGAGTGAAGAAAGAAGCCTACACTGCCTTCCTCTACCTCCCCTGCAAAAGACTATTCAGGGAAGGCAGATCCAGCTCAGTGTGGGGCTTGGACCTTCTCTTTCCTGCATAGTCACTTTTGTCCCTACTGATAAGTTGGTAAGTGCCATGGGGCCCACAAGAGATTTCCCAGTGTAGTGATCATGTCTGCTTCATTTGCAGGTGGTTCTACCTCTGAAGCCCAGTGAAAGCAGAACACCAGTACCTTAGTGCCGGGAGCAAACCAAAGCAAACCCTTGCCAGGGCCTGTACATACTTCTGTGCTTGGAGATGTGATACTTGTACAGGAAGGGGAGCAGAGCTCAGAATGTAAGTGTGCCTCCCCTCTCTTCTAGAAAGCTCCTGTTTCACTCCCTCAACAAGCTTCATCTGGGGCAATGACCCGGGGCCAACAGTGGCTGCAGCAGGTGCCTCCATGTTATTTGTAAGAATCTGCTGAGCAGTATTTTTGTAAAAATGGCTGACTGGTAGAAGTTAAACCCACAATCTTTGAATCTCCAAAAGTCATGTCTTGAATGTCTAGAAACCCAATCCACCATCCAGTGCACCACAAAGAGTAGAAATGTACCTTTTTAGTGCCACTGTTTGAGGTATTGGTCTCTTCAGCAGCGTAGCCCATTTCCTGGGTTTTTACAGAGATGAAAAGTTCCGGTTTGTTTTTCAGTGGAGTCACTGTCACGCAAACATGGATTCAACTATGGCGCTCAACCCTGTAACAGTCTTCATGAGAAATGAAGGCAATTACCACCAGTCACAGCTTTGCCAACTTATTTTCAAATTGAAATGAAGCATTGTGTAACACCCCCAAAATTACTGCTCAGTGCAAGGCTCCTTTCCCACCCCAGTGAGGGATCATCCTCACTAGGGCCCTGGAGATGAAGGCTCTAGTACCTCTGGGCAGAAGATCTTCTAGGGAGCACCTGGGAGGTCCCCAATACCAGTTACATGTGGGGAAGACTTCAAAGGTAGTGGCCCTTTGTTGCGTAGTTGAGGGACTAAAGGAAAGGCACTGGTCCGGTCCTGCAGGGAGCAAACCAGGAAAGCCAAGGCTGTAACTGAACTCCAACTAGCTTCAAGCATCGAGGACAACAAAAAGTCCTTTTTCAGATATGTGGGGAGCCGGAGGAAAAGCAAGGGCAATGTTGGACCCCTGCTAAACCAGATGGGGCAACTGACAACTGACGCCCAGGAAAAAGCCAACCTATTAAATAGGTACTTTGCGTCAGTCTTTCATCAGTCCCATGGGACGCCCATGCCTGCTATGGGACAGGGAGATCCGGGTGGTGGGGATCCCCTACCCTCCATAAATGCTGACCTTGTGAAGGAACACCTTGAGAAGCTGGATACCTTCAAGTCAGCCGGCCCTGACAATCTGCACCCCAGGGTACTCAAGGAGCTGGCGGGCGTCATAGCCCAGCCCCTGGCACAGATCTTTGAAAACTCCTGGCGCTCTGGTGCAGTGCCCAAAGACTGGAAGAAGGCCAATGTGGTGCCGATCTTCAAGAAAGGGAGGAGAGTGGATCTGGCTAACTACAGGCCCATTAGCCTGATTTCTATCCTGGGGAAGATCTTAGAAAAGTTTATTAAGAAGGCCATCCTTGATGGACTGGCCCAGGCTAACATCCTAAGGGATAGCCAGCACGGGTTTGTTGCGGGTAGGTTTTGTTTGACCAATCTCATTTCCTTCTATGACCAGGTGACCTATCACCTGGACAAGGGAGAAGTGATTGATGTCATATATCTTGACTTCAAAAAAGCCTTTGATCTGGTATCCCACGATCACCTCTTGGCCAAACTGGCCAGTTGTGGCCTTGGCTCCACCACGATCCGCTGGCTGGGAAACTGGCTCCGTGGTCGGACCCAGAGGGTTGTAATCGATGGCAGTCACTCATTGTGGTGCCCTGTGACCAGTGGGGTCCCTCAAGGCTCTGTCCTGGGACCCATCTTGTTCAACATCTTCATTAATGATGTGGACATTGGAGTCAGGAGTGGACTGGCCAAGTTCGCCGATAACACCAAACTTTGGGGCAAAGCATCCACGCCAGAAGATAGGCGGGTGATCCAGGCTGACCTGGACAAGCTCAGCAAATGGGCGGACGAGAACCTGATGGTGTTTAACACTGAAAAATGCAAGGTTCTCCACCTTGGGAGGAAAAACCTGCAGCATCCTTATAGGCTCAGCAGTGCTACGTTGGATAGCACTACAGAAGAAAGAGACTTGGGGGTCATCATTGACCACAAGATGAACATGAGCCTCCAATGCGATGCTGTGGCTAGTAAAGCGACTAAAACGCTGGCTTGCATCCATAGATGCTTCTCGAGCAAATCCCGGGACGTCATTCTCCCCTTGTACTCAGCCTTGGTGAGGCCACAGCTGGAGTACTGCGTCCAGTTTTGGGCTCCACAATTCAAAAAGGATGTGGAGAAGCTTGAGAGAGTCCAGAGGAGAGCCACGCTCATGATCAGAGGTCAGGAAAACAGATCTTACGATGACAGGCTGAGAGCCATGGGACTCTTTAGCCTGGAAAAGCGCAGGCTCAGGGGTGATCTGATGGCCACCTATAAGTTTATCAGGGGTGACCACCAGGATCTGGGGGAACGTTTGTTCACCAGAGCGCCCCAAGGGATGACGAGGTCAAACGGTCACAAACTCCTGCAAGACCGTTTCAGGCTGGACATAAGGAAGAATTTCTTTACTGTCCAAGTCCCCAAGGTCTGGAACAGTCTGCCAGCGGAGGTGGTTCAAGCACCTACATTGAACACCTTCAAGAGCAAATTGGATGCTTATCTTGCTGGGATCCTATGACCCCAGCTGACTTCCTGCCCTTTGGGCAGGGGGCTGGACTCGATGATCTCCCGAGGTCCCTTCCAGCCCTAATGTCTATGAAATCTATGAAAAGGGGCCGGTCCTGTTACTTTGCTAGGAAGTCAGAGTTCTTTGCTGGAAAAGCTACAAATGTCTGTTGCTCTGGGAGCCACAGATTTAAAGAAATGTGATGCTCTACGAACTGAACTACCCAGATTCAAATAACCATACTGACACAGCTGGATTGTCAGTCCTAGGGCGGTATCACCTGCTCCAGGTTAATGTCCACTTCATTAATTTGTTCAGTTCAAATTCTACTTCTATTTGTTTTAAAAAAATCATATATTGGAGGTGGGAAAGGAAGATTTGTTTTCTCGTTTTCTGTATTTTTTTCCAGTCTTTCCCAAGTGATGAATTATTGGTTTGGGTTTTTTTAACATAAGAAAAAGTCCCATTTTTACAAGGTTTTAAAAATAAGTTCAGGACCAAATATTTCGAAGTGTTCTTACAAAAACGTCCTCTTCAATGCTTTTTCATCCAGCCCAACCAGATCCATTCTCCTCCCAGGCCTTCTACAGGGCAGGAAGGTCACAGTCTCACTTCCATGCTTTCTCCCTTAGGAAGAAAAAGAAAAATCTGCCTGGATGTCTTGGTGGATCTACAGTCTGACCAGTCTTGTCCTCAGCTCATGCACTCATTGAATCAAAGCATTTAATTCTTTAACATGTGTCTTGATTTACAGGAATAACAAGATTGAATATAAGCAATTCTGGTTTGATGGTGTAGTGGTGGTTATCTCTGACTTAGATGCAGAAGAGTCCTGAGTTCAAGCTGTGGTACAGCCAGGTTCTCTGACTGGTGGTGCCCAGGCATTAGTGTTATTTTTCTGTTTGCACCATCTGATACATACTCTGCCTCTGCCTAATGGCCCTCATGTTCACCTACTGCCACTGCTGGCCATAAAACTGGGCACCTGCCTTGCTGAGAGCTCTCCTAGGAGAGAAGAGTGGGAAGATTAAGTGGAGGCAAGCTTTTTTTGTATCTGTTTACACCATGAGAAATGACCTTTGCCTAATTCCATGGTTTTGGTTGTGCATGCTAACAAGAGGAAGAAAACCAAGTCTGTACCCATTTCACTGGAGTAGATTCTTTTTTCCTCCCAGTGAAAAGAAAACCCTTCACATGTGGAATAAAATGGAAAAAAGAGACCTATTTTTTCCAGACCAAAATGCAACTGGTTGCAAAGCAGCAGGTGAGGCAGAACAGGTAGCATCCTTCAGTGAAGAAGCCCCACACTTAAGGTTTGGGACAGTAACAGCAACAGGCCAGCTTTTATGCAGAGCCTGCATAGCTCAGTTGGAAAAGTGTCAGCCTTTTAATCTAAGGGTCCAGTGTTCAATGCTCTTTGTCAAAAGGAGAAATTCTTAAAATTGCATCTAAAATCCAATTTCTAAGTAAATTCCGACCTTGACAGGCCCTTGCCTCTTCCTTCATGTTTTCCAGGGTTGAGGTTCCCAAGCTCCCCATCTCTGGTGGGGTTGGTCCCTGACTGGGATGGGACAGGAGCTCTGCTGGAAGAGCTGAACATTTTGGACACTATGGTTTTCTTTGTATTAAAAGTAAATTTCAGCTTGAATAACTTTCTTCTCATTGTATATGGTACTTAATTGAATAAGTGAAAGGGGAGGAGGGATTACAAAAAAACAAGATTCAGCATGCTCGTTGCCCCAGGAAATCAATAATGAAAAGGAAAGAAAGCATTTCAAGGTTTCCTTACAAGTGTCCCCTGGATGTGCTGCATGCTATTTCACCCAGCATCACTGGGTCCAGTCTCCCTCCCCCCTGCGCAAGAGCAGCCACACAGGGCAGAGGGATGTCCCTTCTACACAAGGACAACCCAGGAGAGCCATGGGCCCCAGCTGCTCGCCCACCCCTAGTTGTGCTACTGGCCGGGCTGTTCGCTTTGCAGATTCTCAGAGCTTTCGAGATTCTAATGGGAAGCCAGTTCCAGAGCCTGCAAATCCTGGCATGAGCTCAGGGCTGGATTAACCTTTAGTAGGCCCTAGGCAAACAAACTCCTAGGCAAACAAACTCAAACAAACTAGTGGGTCCTAGGCAAACAGACTGCCAGGCTGGTCGAGAGCCCCACCCCAGCACTGCTGCCCCCAGGGAGCAGGGCTTGGAGCTGCTGCTAGGAGCAGCCAGAGCAGTAGCAAGCGCAGGGGAGGGAAGGGAGGCGGACAGGGCCATTTGCGCTGCTGCGGTGGGAAGGGCCGCCTTTGCAGCTCAGGGCCTAGGCATGTGCCTAGTTTGCCTATGTGTTAATCCAGCCCTGCATGAGCTGCTAAGGCCTGTGGCTCCAGAAAATCATATGGCAGGGCTGCCCAGGCGCCAGAGGGCTTGGGATGAGTGAGACGTCAGCTTCGCTGAGCAGCTTCTAGCTTTTCTGCTTTTCCTAAACAAAACGCTACTGGGGCGTCCAGGCTGCAGACAAGTAAAATAGCACCGATTTCAGTTCAGTTCAAACTGGAAAAAAGAAAAGGATTCCTTCACTTCTCCCCCCAGATTCCCCAGGCTGGAGCCCCTCCTGGCCAGGCAGCTCCACATGGCACACATCAGAAGTGCAAACAATCTGAGAGCAACAATTTAGTTGGTGCTGTGATTTCTTGGAGGTGGGTTAATTGGTTGGGATTAAGTTCAAGGGAAAGAAAAGGCAAGGAAAGGAGTGAAAGGCACAAGGCAGGGATGAGGAGGGGTAAGAGGGAGTGAAGGAACTGGCAGGGAAGGGGCAGGGAGGGCAAGAGCAAACCCAGCCAGCAGAGGGGAAAATCTAGTCAGAGCTGTCAAAAGTTCTCTCAGTGGCTACGAATTAGCTGTGGCTGCTTTCTGCGCACTGATGTCTACAGAGTTGGCATTTCTACTCTATTCACTCTATTTCACCTTTTCCCACCCATTTCACGACTGCATTGCAAAACATGCACATGGCACTGGACACTGGCAACGCGTAGCAGGTACACACGGGTGCATGTGCACCCCCAAGTGTGGTGGTGCACCCCCTAGAAACCCGCTGTGGGCGGTTGCCACTTGCTACCTCCTCTCCTCCCATCGTTGACATGGCCAGCGGCATCTGTGGGTGATCAGCCAGCGATGGCTGCTGTTGATGCTGCTGGCGGCGTCTGCAGGTGGTTGCCAACCTCTGGTCGGCACTCGCCGCCCCTCCCCCCGCTGCCAAGACTGCTGGCAGTGTCTGTGGCTGCTCCCGTCATTCATGGCGCTGGAGAACTACAGCATCTAAAAGTCACTTTTTGGATCTATTCTCTCCTTCAGTCTGGTAGAGTTGCAATGCCAGTGTGTCTTGTTGCGAAAAAGTGTACATAGCTCATTGTGGCTAACAGTTTGGAGACAGCTAAAAAGAAAAATAAATGGTATTTAAGGGAGGAGCCTGGTTGGGTTGAAAGCAGAGAGGAAGGACAAATGTTTGGACAAGACTTCCTGTTAGAAAATATTAGAACCATATCTCCAAACCTTGTTTTGAATTTATCCACACAGGAAGCAGAACGTTTTATGTTCTAAATATGACCATTGGGCAGCAAGACTGTGGTCAGCTGCTAGTAATCCAGCAAAGTATTTTTCCAGCTTGTCAGAGGGAGCCCGTTAGGTACCAAGGGCTGCACAACACTTGTACAGTGGAGCTCTGCTCTGAAAGGTGATCGTGGACCTTGGGCAGCTTCTCCCTCAGTAGGGCTGGGAGCTGCTCCTCAGAGCTTGCGCCTTACTGTTTTAGCCCGTGCCACCGAGGCAGCTCGGGGGAGTCACTCCTGTCGGGTTCAGACCCCAGAATCAACAGAACTGGAGACTGAGTGAGGTCCAACTTGGGGCCACCTGTGCAACAGGTTTCCTCGTGCCCGCTAGCTTCACCCGTGCAACTTCACCAACAAGGAAAGGGTGAGTTACCCAGGTGCCGCGTGATCGCAGATTTTTTTATATTCTTTTATTTTTTAAGGAAAATGTGTTGTGTTCCAAGCCAAATCAGCCAAATTGATTCCAGATCCGTGAGTCATTCAAGAACCGTATGTGGCCCTACTGCGGGCAAACATCCTCCACCCCCACCTGGGGCTTCAGATGCTTCCCAATCCTTTGGCGGGCACGCCCGTGCGGGCCCAAGCCCGGAGCTCGGGATTCGGATGCCCCCCGGTTCCGGTTGCCGGGAGCAAGCTAGAGAGGAGTCTCCCATTTCCATACAGCCAAGGTCTTGCACATGGAGGGCGGTGGGAAAGCTGCCACCAGGCAGATGCGCCTCGGGCCCCTTTAGCAGCGACAGGGGCGCTGTCCCGCCGCGCCCGCCGAGACCCCGGCAGCGCCGCAAACGCTGCCGCGGAGCCGGCGCTGGCCCGCGCTGGCGCTGAGGCTCTCCCTCAGGGCGTCTCCTCTCCCCGCAGCATGGTGTCAACAGAGGGCGCTCCCTTCCCGGCTATGGAGCACAGCCTTGTTCTTTTTCCTTTTTTCCCCCCCTCCAGCTCGCTCCCAAGCAGCCCGAAGAGACGGGAGAAGTTTCCAGCGCAACGTCCTTGACCACACGGCGTCGGCTCCGCGCAGTCCGGGCGCGCAGTGCCGAGCCGGGCGCAGCGCTGCGGCTGCCGGAGGGGCCGGGCGGGAGCCGCGGGCGAGGTGAGGGGCCGGCGCGCGGGGGGCAGGGAGGCAGCGGCCGGAGCCGAGGGGCTGCGCTCCGGCTCGGCCCTGCCGGGGCGGCAGGTGGGCGCGGGGCTCGCGGCAGGTGGAGGCGCTCGTCCGGCCGCGGCGGCTCCCGGAGCGTGCTGGGCTGGGGCCGGGCGGGATGCGGGAGCGCGGCTGCCCCGCCGGGCGGGCAGGGCACGAGGCGGGTGACCCGGGCGCGGCAGCGGGAGGGGGAGCCTCGTGCAGGCGCCGCAGGGAGGCGCTCAGGAGGCCGGGGCCGTGCCGGCATCGCGGCGGCGGGAGAGGGCGAGGCGGGGTGAGCGCCCGCCCTGCGGGTCAGTCGGGTCGCCCTCCTTGGTCCCGCGCGCGGGCCGCAGCTCGCAGCCTCCTTGCAGCCCGGACGGGGCGAGCCGAGCCCTGCGGGCATGGGCCGGCGGCGGCGGGCCCGGGTGATCCTCGTGCTCGAGAGGAGCCGGCGGGAGAGCGGACAGGTGCTGCCTAGCCGAGCGCCGGACCTCGACGCGGCCGGTGTCTTCGGCAAGACCAGCTCAGAGGGGCTGATGCCCCGCAGCACAGCCGAGGGCGGCGGGGGCGCCGGGCCCGGGGTGGCAGCCTCCGGCAGCCCCGCAGCTGAGGGGGTTACAGTCGCGGACCGGCACGTGCGCGGCTACAGGATTTCACTGGGAGCTCTCGACAAAAGCGATCACCCGAGTTTCGCTGGGGTGATCCGGCACTGACTGGCTGCTCCCCCCTCCTGGCCAGTTGTCTCCCAGCTGCCTGGAGCCGGGGCTTTCCAGAGCTGGGCTTTGCGCCCTGAGTGGGCGAGCAGGCTGTAATGGCACATCCAAGACCCTGGATTTCACTCTTTGCTTGGGCTGGGGGGGCTGCTGATGGATGGCAGATTGAGTGGGGTTCAGGCTCATCCCCTGTTGCAAACTTCCCTGACCCCTCTTCCCCCCACTTCCCTAAGGGGAATGACTCCAGCCCACAGGCTGCCCACGGCGTGTGCTGCGAGCCTGCTCCACCGGCCAGCACAAGCCTCGGATGTTTGGGTTGCGTCCCTTCCAAAGCCCGGCTCCAGGCCTTCGCCCAGTTTGCTGTAGTCCTTGAGTTCTGGCAAAGCACCTCGACTGTTTGTAACTGAACCAATCTCTCTCCACTGTGCTACAGGGCGTAAAGATGACCAGCTCCAGAGCCCCGGGCCTCGCCTGGGAGATCACTTGGCTTGCATTTGCCATCTGTACTCATCTGCAGGTAGGTGCCGATTGTTTTTGCAGTTTTAACTGGAGGCAGCACGTGGAGAAGCAATTTAGCCCCTTCCATTTATTGCTTTTATACAGAAAATGGTTCGAGCAACTGTGTCCCTCAGCCAATGACGGTGAGGAAGAGATTTTCCTGTTATTGAACTTAGATTCAAGGGATCTGTGCTGTAATGTTCAACCTGTCTGTCATCATAGGAGCAGAAGGATGGTCTGGCTAGGTGTGTAATGACTGGCCTCCTTCAAAGTAATGCAGCTTCCCATTGCTCCCAGGAGTCTGAGCTCAGGTGTTGTGGTGAAGAGGCCCATGCATAAATGTCTGAGTAGCAGTCAAAGCCCATAGCAGTCTGTGAGTGTTTTTCCACAGACTTCCACAGACAGCTTTGGATCAGATTTTTTGTGCAGGCAAGTCACAACTACCAATAGATTTATTGCCTGACACATCAGTCTAATCAGTTCCACGAAATGAGTCTTTCAAAACTATGGAGTGCTTCCCTGCAACATAGAAGTCATCATAGTATGTCATTCGCCATAGTGCAGTAAACTTCAAGTATTCATTGATATTTTAAGTACATACAAATCAAGAAATCGAAACAATATTTTACATGTCTCTGAACCTCTTATGGTGATGGAGGAACTTTAAAAACAAATAAATGAAATGATTTTGAATGTCAGAGATAAATATTGTTGCTATTATTATTTGTATTGTGGTAGTACCAAGGGGCCCCAGTGAAGCTTTTAGTCCCATTGTGGTAGCCAATGTCTAGGTACCACCTCATGAGTTCATAAGCTAAGTATAACATGAAAGACAAAGGGAACTTACCCATGTGAGGAGCAGAAGGGAGCAATGGGTTTATACCATTTTTAGTACAATAAACAGTGATCATAACACTCCCATCACCTGATACTGCTGGTGCAAGTTACTTAAGGGGTTTATTGTTTGGCTGAAAAATATTGGCTTTTTCTTAGAAGTGCAGGTAAAAAAAATTAAGCTATTAAGTGCACTGGCATAGCTGATAGAAAAATATAAGTTCTGTCTGGGGTGTGTGTGTGTGTGTGTAGGAAAAAGCTATACTGCTTTGTTGAGCCTGCTTTCCTTTAATTCTTGAGTTAAGTGAATGGTAAATATGTTTCCCCATCCAAAATTGACCCTAGGGACAAAGAAGCAGGGCAGTTGCCTTCTAGGGGTATGGACACATACAGTAATTTAATAGTTCCCAAATATCACTGACTGGGAACTGCATTAGAGGTGTCCACACATGCAGTGCCCTAGCATTCCAGGTAGAACAGTGACCTCCTAGGGGTTGAAGTGCTGTGGCTCCTACCATGTGGTGAGAGTGAGCACCCAGCCCAGCATGCCTGGCAGTGGGTAAATGGAGGGGAGAGTGTTTGCACCCACACTTCTGGGGTGGGTGACCTGTGGCTGGGGGCATTTTTACTTTTCTGCTTTCCCTTGTTTCAAAACATATATTCACTACAGTTCAGCAGCCTACACTTGACCAAACTCTGCAGTATACTTGTCTGACTGGGGTCCTTGGGGCAGGGGAAAATGGTTGGACCCATGTTTTTGGGTTCCCTGGGGCTAGGGAACATGATGAGGGGCTGCAGTCACATAGGGAGTAAGAACGTAGCAGATTCTTAGAAACATAGCTTTTACTGAACAAAGTGCAAGGGAACTCACTGGTTTAAAAAAAAAATGCTAATGAAAGGGGAAAAAAAGGAGCAGTAGAGTTCTGGCTGTGTTCCAGACCAGCCAGTTGCACCATTGGGAGTGGTATTAGTAAGGAGCTGTGCTGTGTGGGATACTTGGAGGACCAACCAGACCCATGTTACGCGAAGCTTGGTGTCCGCATGTAAAATGGACCCTGTTCTCACAGTGAGTTCCCCTGGTTCAAAAGGTACTTGATTTTTCTAGGTATGCTTTTGAACCGATCTGGGAAGCTTTAAACCAGTTTAACGTACTTGTCCATTTCAAGTTTAAACCCCATTTAAACCAGGCTAAGTTTTACACGTGTCCAGAGCCAACCTTAGGGAAAATGGTGCCCTGGGCAAACTTGTATTTTGGTATCCACCCCACTCCCAGAGCCACCCCTCTCCCTCCCACAGTCAACGGTGCTGCTGCAGACAGAGGCAGGCAGGCAGGGGTGAGGGGCGCAGCCCGGTGGGGAGGCAGAGCGGTATTGTGTGGCAGGCAGGCAGGCACAGCTGCTGTCACTCGCGCTGCCCAGCTCGGCTCCTCCTGACAGTGGCTGGAGCAGGGGGACTGGCTGGCCTGGGCACTGCTCCTCCTGCCTGGGGTGGGGATTAGCCGGGGTGGGGTGGGAAAGGGGGAGAGTGCTGTTGTGAGCATGGGCTGCTCGTGTATATGTGTGTGTTTGTGTCTGGTGCCCCCCTGAGCGCAGTGCCCTGGGGAGTTGCCCATGTTGCCCACCCCTAAGGCCAGCTCTGTATGCTTTCATGTCCTAGACTAAGTTAGTACAGTTTGTCCAATGTGCTGGTGGAAGGTGAGAGGTGCCCAAGTTCCCTTTGGGAGTCTCAGGAGCCTAAGGTCAGTCCTGACCCTAGGAAGCAGTCACAAAAGGTTGGTGTAAATTTTACTTTAATGCATATACACAAGATGGGAGCAGCAGAGGGCTACACCCCATTTGTATATGGACCTTTTCATCTTGAAGAGAACCTGGGTTTTTTTCTTTTAACTGTTGAAATGAAACTGGTATTGGCATAGTTTCCTCCTTCCCACAAAGGGTTTTGGCAGAGCTTCACTTGTCTCTTTACAAAAAAAAGAAACATACTGAAATAATCAATAGGTTATTGTGAGTAGTTTCATGAGTATTTTAAGCCAGGTCAGACTTTTGGTTTTGACTATCATTTTGAATATTGTTATCTGCTTACTATGATTACAGGCGTGAACACATACCCTAGTCTTGTAGGCAGCATTACATGATCCCAAGTTCTAGTGTTTTATCACATTTTGGGCACATTAAAGATATTTTATATTATTTAACATAACATTTCTGGTTTCCAATAACCATTACTTCTTTAATTGGGTGCTCAGGGCTGTGCTCTCTGGGCCACACACAGTCAACTACTCTAATGTCGTATCATAGCTTCCAGTTGTGTTATTTTTGGCTATTAACATGCTTATGTCTGGAGCTAATCAATTAGAAACAATTGGATGCTGGGCAAGGTCATAAGTCTGTGTCATGTCACTTGTGTGCAATTGATTAATTTCATCCTGTTTGAAGCAGGTACAGAAGAAAATAATGACCATGGTATAGAATGTGGTGGAAATGTGGTCTGAATGCAATACACAGAGAACTGCAGCATGAGAAGTTGTCAAAAGGAGGTAGCTGATATTGATAAGAAATACAAGCTAACTTTGGTTCTAAGAGCCTTTTTTGATTCTTGGATACCATATTAATGAGCACTGCATAATGTTTAGCTATATTCTGAATTGATTCAGGACTCACAATCCATAGGTATTCAATTTCTGCCTCAAATTCTGGCATGATTAGTTTGTCAAGGGCAAATTAGTAATTATAATGGCAGAAGATGTTACAAGTAATTGCTTCACTTTCATACGATAATCCGGTAAACAGCATAGCAGTAAAAGCATCAATGTGCTTTCCATTGAAGATATCAATTTTGTGATCAGCAGTTGAAGCACAAATCTGGCTCCTTGGAAGCCCAGAAAAAATCAACTGATTATTTATAGGGGAGACTGGAGGTTTTTCTTTTCTATTTTATAGACCTGGGGCCCACTTCTCACTTGCACTACTGTAAGTAAAGAGAGACTTGACTGAAGTTAATGGAACTACACTGGGATAAAACTAGTGTAAATCAGAGGAGAATCATATCAAAATAATTGTCTTCCATAATCATTAAATAAACCATTTTTTTCCCCAGAGATTCACAATGGTTAGACTGTTGAGTTAATTCTGTACACCACTGTATCACTTGCATTTATCAACATTAATTAAATGCATTTGTAGGCTCACTTTTTTGTCTCTGGGTGTGAAAACAGTGTGAAGTAAGATGCTGCCTCATTTTTCTCAAATTACAATGGATGGGCTTATCAATATGATGAATGCTAAGAAGACTAAAAGATGAAAAGCAGAATAAAGGGAAGTATTTCAGTGCCATTTTGTTGTTTTTAAGTTATTTCTTTGGTTGTGCATGATGATAACCAAAAAACAGCTGTGTCCTTTCATGGTGGGATCCATCTCCTGATTAACATCATAGGATAACATTTAATTAGGGCAGTAGGGCTATCACTACACTTTTCACTAAATAAATAATAAAAAAGTGTGTGTGTGTCTATAATAAAGGGCTTAGTCCACCTGTTTCTCTGTCTGTAATGCTCTTGGAGCACTCTGATTGGTTAGTGAAACAACCAGTCAGAGTCCAGAGTGCTGCCATGATGGTGGGGACAGAGGGGACAGAGTGGGGGGCCAAGGCCAGTGCTGCTGGCCTGCCATCCCCCTCCCCTGGCCCTGCTCCTTGGAGGCGGCAGAGTGTCACCATGATGGTGGGGATGGAGGGCACAGAGCAGGGGTGCAGGGCCAGTGATGACCTCGCCCCCTGTCCCTCTGTTCCCGCCATCATGGTGGCACTTTGCTGCCTCCAAGGAGCAGGACCTGGAGTCGGGGGGAGGGGATGGCATGGTGGGGAGGCCAGTGGTGGCAGTGGCACAGGTTGCTGGCAGAGGGGGATGGAGGGGACAGTGAAGCAAGTTTTTTTTCCCTCCACACTCCTAGGAGGCGGCGTCAGCGTGGGGTGGTGGCGCTCTGTCCCCACTCCCGCTCCCCGAGTCATTTTTGATGGGCATTTTGCTAGTGTATCTGTATGCATATATAATATATTTATTAATGGATTATCTGTGGTTATAAGTTATCACTAATTTAAACAGGTAAGAGATCTATTCACCAGCAGTTTCATGTGTGGATTTCATTTACAGATTCATGCTGCTGTTGTGCGTTCAAGTCACAGATAAAAGTTTCTTAAATTCCTGCTATCTGAGAGCTGTGCTATATAAGCCCTCTCTGAATCTCTCCTTTATATCCTCTAAGAAATGAAATTGCTAATGTCAGAGGATAGAATAACAACAAATATACCATGTCTGGATTTTTAAAGAGCGTTAAGTCAGTATTTCTTTGGAAAAGTGAGTTTCATGGGTCACATATTCATCAAATCTAGCAGTGGTTGCTGCCATGATTTATGTTTCTGCAATCCCTATATGTATTCAGTTCTTTTTCTAATCATCTATGATATTCTGTTTTTTAAAGAGATACATGCTGAAAACATTATCTTGCTCAAAATGATTCTGCCAAAAGCTACCAACATAGTAAATATCTTTAAAGTTAGGTTTCTGCAAGTCCAAAAATCTGATGTCCATTATATGATATAGTGAACTTGGAGACCATCTTCATGGAAAACTTTTGGAATATTGTTTTACAGTAACCGAATGTATTGCATACTAATGTTCAGAAAGCAGATTATAATCCACATAGCATACCACAATCAGGATCCTTAACCCCTCAATAATCTTTATCACAAATATCATGATGAGATTTGCAAGCCCTGACCCAATGTTGAAGCCATTACCTTTTTCTTTTGTGCATAGGTTTAAGACATTATGGATGAAATTCTGGTCTCATTGAAGTCAACTGGGGTTTTGCCATTAACATGAATGGGTTCAGGATTTAATCCTTTATATTTGAGGAGCAAAAAACACCCAGACAAATAGCACTTAGAGTATATTCTGCAGAGTCTCCATCTTGAAGTATCCATTGCTATCACTGACAAACTTGTTATTCAGTGACTGCATTGCCAGAAAGCTTACGTAAGTTCCTGTACTTACTTTGACTGTATGACTAATGGTGGTTGCTCAGTGAATGCTCATAGGATCTGAACTGCTGCTGCCCCCAATTTACAATCCAAAAAAGTGGGTTGCCAGAATAATTGTGATGAATCTGAGTCTTGTGACTGAAGTCACAAACTATGAGGGTGAACGCTCATTTTTCAAATTCACTCTGATCAAAAATAGACTTAAATCAACACTGGAAGATGATCAAGGGTCCAGGTTACATCAATGAAGTGGTTTGCTTTAACATTTTATTTTTTCATTTTTTTGAATAAGTATTTCTATTGTAGCAATTGCAAATGATGCCAGATAGGTGGTGGATTTTTTCTAATGGCATAATCCAGCCAGTGCTGTCCCACAAACATGCTCTGCCTTTGCTGAAGAAAACATGCTAATGGAAGAAAGGTGATTAAAGTCTATTCAGACTTCAAATTCTTTATTGTGACTTCCAACAAGAGTGGCAATTCGTGCTACTTGTGCTGGTAGTTTTAGGAGGTCATCCTAAACATGGGACTGAAATGATAAAACTAGTTACACATAGGCCTTTAGACAACCAGTAAGTTATCTACATTTCTAAGATGACAAAAACTTCCAGAGAAGCCACTGTAACAGAATAATCTTTTGCAAATAAATAATACAACCTTTTCCTCCTGTAAAATTAACAAACATAAGAACTGTAGTAGTCTAGTCTTTAGTTTTAGAAGATACATAGGGACTTAGTCACAGCTGATTACTGATTCAGCCTGCACTGGGTGCAGCTAGATATGTTCATTACCATATCAGGGCATGTACATAAACTGTATTGTGGTGGCAGTATTGCAAAGTCCACCAAATTCCATTCCTGCCCTTGTAGCACAGAAAATCAAAGGGCTTGAATCTGCTCCTATTAAAGCAGTGCTGCTAAGCTCAGCTATTCACAATTACAAGACTCATTTAAAACTTACACATTTTTAAATGATGATGTTTTCCAAGTCCTTTTGATTTCTGAACCTTCAGGATTCATCTTTTTAAGCCGTTCTCTGCAGCCAGGAGGGTAAGGCACTTTAAAAAAAGAAAAAAGAAAACCAAGATTCTAATATTCATTTGCCTTTAGGAATGGTGTTTTAAGAAAACGCCAAATGCCCCAAGTGTTATATAACTCATAATACAATGACAAGACCTGGCAAAACTCCCATTAATTTCAGTTTGAGCAAAAGTAAATCTTTAATTTAACTCCAGAAGCATGTATTTGTGTCATAAGACTATAATTTCTGACAATTAAATAGTTACGTTGTTGTAGTCATGTTATGCGAATTTTGCACTTCATAGTGGATCAAATTTGTTGAATTCATGTCTTGCCAAGATTTGGCACTGTTGATAATACTGATGATAATTGTCTTGTGGGCATTTACAATCCATTACACTCTTAATCAAACAATGATAGTATAATTGCTATTATGCAAAATCCCCCTAACACAGAGAGTGTTTATGTATAGTGAAAGAGCTGGGTTTGAAGTGCAGTTTGCTAGCGTTCTTAGCGTGCACATTCCAGGGTAGACATATAGGGTATAGCCATAGCAACTTCAGAGAGACACTGAGTGAATACTTTCTGGTTTTGAGAGCATGCCTTGGAAAGGCAAAGTAGTAAGCTGGTGAAACTGGAGTTTGGAGTCAAGTCAGCAAGACTAAAGTTAGTCCTTGCTTTCTAAGGGCAGACATTACACACAAACCAGTTTAAGTGATCAGAAACTGGTTTAAACCTGTAATCAGAAACTGGTTTAAACCTGTTCAGTGCACATAAACCAGTTTGAAAATGGCTGAAACCAGTTTGAGATAAACCTGGTTGAATATAGCATCAGACTTAACTGATTTGGGTTAAACTGGTTTATGCAATGTCTGTCCCAGACCCCTTGCTGGTTTAAGATTAAGACACCCCCAGCGTTCCAGCTTGCTCTGGGCTTGGGCGGGTCTCTCTGCTCCACAGCAGGGCTGGCCTCTCCCCTCTGCTCCCTGACTGCAGCTCTGGCAGAGACTACGGCTGTTTTCACCCCTTCCCCTCCGCAGTACCTGCTAAGCAGGAATTTCCCCCCTCCTCTCTGCAAAGCAGAGAGGTATCTGTGGATTAGCTAGCAGACCACATGTTAATAATGTGGTCTGGTAGTGTCTTAATGGGGTGATAAACACTGAATAAGGGTCATAAACACTATTATCAGTTCCCTGTGGGGCTAATCAGAGCATCCTGCCAGGGCTTGGCCATGCCCACTCCCTGCTCCCCCTCAGCTCAGTACTGTCCAAGGGAAGGGAGGGCTGCTCTGGCACCCCCCAGCTTCTAGCCTGAGCAACTGCAGGCATGTGCTTGCATATCTGGGATGTCTGCACAGTTGCAAAGTGATTTAGCCTAGCCAGGTTCAGCACCTCCTCTAACCTGTGTGGTGCACGAGGCCATGAAGTTGGGCTCATGCCGTGCTGCCAGGCGTGCCTGCATGGCCGTGCACTCCACTTAGCTTAGAGGGAATGCTGGTCAAGTTAGACTAACCTGCAAAAAGATTGAATCAATTTAGGCTCAGGCTTTTTGAATGTCTGTCCCTAGCCAAAAGAAACATTATTTTCAAGGCAAATCTATTTTGTAACTGTATCACCTAATAGAATCATAGAAGTGGGGTCGGAAGGGATCTTGTAGATCTTCAAGTCCGACCCCCGGCCTGGGCAGGAGAAAAACTGGGCTCACTTGAGTCCAGCCAGGTAGGCATCAAGCCTCTTAAAGATCCCCAGGGTAGAAGCCAGCACCACTTCCCTAGGAAGCTGGTTCCAGATCCTAGCCGCCCTAACTGTGAAGTACATCACTTACAAATAAGTTCATGTGTCCTGAAAGAGGATTTGAATCTTTATGGCAGCTAAGGACAAGAAAATTTGCGTTGACTTTCAGTGACACTTGGGCTACTAAAGGTTAGTATTACAAAAGCGAATCAGGACTCAATTATGCATATAAAGGCATCCTACCTGCCTCACTGTCTACACTTTCTGACTTTAGGAAGCATTCAGTATAGGTCATGTGTCAGAACATGAAGCATTCTGGGAATAGTAGTTCTGTAGAGCAGCAGTGGAGCTCACGAAATTTTTTTGTCACCAAAATTAGTATTTTTTTTTCTTTTTGTCCTCTGGAGATGGGCTTTAGTAACAAAAAATGGGCTGAAACTGTCCTCCGTCCGCAGCAGAAGTGAACTTCATCACCACTTTAGACAACTCTGATTTTTCAGAATACCTTGCAGGGCTTTTCCTGTGCCCTGCAAGCCAGAAGGCAAAGGGTGGGGAGGTGAGGAGGAGGAAGAAAAAGGACTATACCTGGTGCATTTTTTCCACACTGCCTTTGCATAAATCACTTTTGAAAATGGGATTTCATTTTTTAAGTCACCTTACTGCTATTCAACTTCTTACCCTTCTGACCCCTTTGAAGAAATAGGTTTCTGATGCATAAATTCTGGTATCTAAGGCTGGATCCAGATGAGCAAATGTGCAGTTTGTGGTGTTGCAAATCCCTTTGCAGTGCCACAAACCACATGTTGCATGTTAAACCATGCTCACTGCTGGTTAAACCTCACTGCTAATTTGCAGCACAATGGCAAAATCTGCTACCAAGTTTCCCGAGAGCAAAAAAAACCCCTGAAACAAAAAGCAACCCAAAGCATGTCAGAGTGCTGTGTGCCAGGACAGACTTGGATATGTGGAGCCCACATGAATTGTGGAGCCCCTGCACTGAGGCAATCTGCACCCCAGTCAGCCTCAAGAGAGGGGGAGCAGGGAGCCCTGGGCTAGCTGCTCTCCCATCTTGGTGTGCCTCAGCGGGGGGGCTCTGCTGTGGAGCCCCTGTGCTGAGGCACTTGGAGCCCCCAGTTTGAGGCATACTGTGCCTCAGCGCAGGGGCTTTGCACTCCTAAATTGCAATGGCATCACTTTATGTGCCATTCCCCAGCTGCCTGGGACACCAGGTGCCTTAGGGTGGGGGCTGCCTACCTGCTAGCCCCACATTGAGGCACCCTGTGTCCCAGCCAACCCCACTTGCAGCACATGGAACAGCGGGACAATGTGTCCCATTGCAAACTACGTGAAAAGGGGCATGTACTGCAGCATAGAAGTAGAGGCACAATTTTGTGCCACTGCTATTTGTACTGCTGCAAACACATGTTCCTGCTTGTGTGGACATGGCCTGTGTGTGCAAATAGCTAATAGTTCTTGGGGTTAGGGCTGCAAGCGTTACACATGCATACGGAAGCCATTCTTTGGACACTTGGCCTGGAATATCACTTCCAGACATCATATTACCTAAATTGTTTAGGCATAGTGTTTCTGTTTCTAATTTATATTTATTAGATTTAACATCATCATGGAGAGAAAAGGAAAACAGTACTCCCAGTTTGTTTTGAGAAATGTGGTTTTTGGGAATTGTCAGTTTGTCATGCTTCTGGATCCACTGGAAACACAGTGAACACAAGTCAACTTGATTCAAATGTAAAACAATATTAAAAATGCATTTAAGACTGTAAGTACTAGATTACTGCTGTATGCTAACTGTTGTCATTTGTGTCACAATGGGACATGATATTTTACAAAATTAAGTGCAGCTTTTTTTAATACGGGAAAGAATTTGTTTCTGTCTTTGTACAGAGTTCTTGTGGATATCCGGAGCTTTGCCAAAAATTTAGATATCTTAGGATTTATGGCTTGTATTCTCCTGTCAGTGCATGCAAACAGAACAGAGATTATAGTGTGTATACATGTAAAGTATGCTGTGGAGTTTGTAGGTGGGGCAAAGGCAAACTTCAGGATTCGTTTAGATGCATGGTTTCCTTTGGCTGTGTTAATGCATGTTAGAATTGGGCTGACAAAGACCTACCTGCACTTCCACAGAATGAAGAATTAGGGCAAACTATACCCTGAGGCCTCTGTTTAACAGCCTGCACTTTGCAGAAGTTCTCACAAAGCTCCAGGAACTGCCTGCTCTCCCAGCTGGCTGATCCAGGAAGAAATCGGCACTGACAAATCCTAACTTTTTGTTTTTTGGCTGATGCTCCAGGCTATATGCCACCATGGAGAAATGTGAAAAGCAGCCCATTCCGATGCATCCAGATTTGCTTTTCCTGATTCTGATTATGTAACTGTGTTCTTTTCCTTTGCCATTTTGACAGCTTCTTGCTGGGTGGACAGCGGCAGGTTAAATTTGCTCAGGGGTTTCAGTACATAGATAACGCATGCAATATGCCAAAATATAATTTAATTGCTTGTCATGGGCCCAGTTATCTTTCATTAGAGGTTTTTATCAGCCATTATTCATTTACTATTTTGTGTTTTCCCCCCCTGCATATTTAATTGCTCCCTGGTTGATTGAAATGGATGAGTAACCTAAAGCATAGTGGTGTTTGAGTATTGCCTACTTGGTAGATACTGTAATGTTCTAGTTATAACACTCTGCTTATTGTTTTGTTTCCAGCTGATCTCATCACGTGGGTCAGAAGGCAGGGGAGGGAGTCTTTTTACTACCGTGTGTGTATTGCTTATTACCAAGCAATACACATTGTGTATTACCAAGCCCTTTTTCAGTAAAGCTTTGGTTACAAATAAAACCGACAGCTGATGTGAAATATGAAGGTGCTCTGATTATCTTTTACTCAGAAATGGCTCTTCCATATATGAGGTGTTTCAAAGACATGGATGAAACTCCTGCTTATGAATGTTTACTGCTCATTTT
Source organism: Crocodylus siamensis (assembly GCF_052110815.1). NCBI lineage: Eukaryota > Metazoa > Chordata > Crocodylia > Crocodylidae > Crocodylus > Crocodylus siamensis. The sequence goes on along the minus strand of NC_143409.1, from coordinate 17,544,275 downwards.
AACTAGAGAGTAGAGTCCATGAAGCTTTCATTCTTGAACCATCATTTAAAAACTTACATTTTTGTTTTATTATTGTTCTCCTGTGCCAGTTGTTTCCTGTTTTTATCTCCTTGGCTAGGGACAGACATTACACATAAACTGGTTTAAGTGATCAGAAACTGGTTGAAACCTGTAACAGAACAGATGTGCAGTGCACATAAACCAATTTGAAAGTGGCTGAAACCAGTTGGAGATAAACCTGGTTGAATGCAGTATCAGATTTAACTGATTGAGGTCAAACTGGTTTATGCAATGTCTGTCCAAGAACCCTTCCTGGTTTAAGATAAACCAGGCTCCCACAGTATCCCGGCATGCATTCTGGGCTGGTTGGGGCTCTCTGCTCCACAGGACTGCCCCTCCCCTCTGCTGCCTGGCTGCAGCTCAGGCAGAGACTGCAGGCATAGCAGGGTCTGCCTAGTTTCCCCCTGCCCTATCTCCCCACGCTGCTCAAGCAGGATTTCCTCCCTCCTTCCCTCCCTCCCTCCCATCTCCCACAGCATAGACACCAGCCCCACGGACTCTAGGCATGTGGTATACTAGCTAATGCCAAGAGGTGTCTGTGTGCGTCTCCACTTTCATTGGGACAAGCAGACAGAACAGTGACCACTTATGGCTTTTTGGAACTAATCAACAGGTCAGCTGGTAAGCCATTTAAGAAGAGCTTTAACTAAGAGAGAGAGGCTATTGCTTTGATGATGAGGTGATAAACACTGTTATCATCCCCCTGCTGGCTTGCTTGCCTGTCAGTTTGCTGCAGACAGCATAAAGAAGCAGGGAGGGAGATTGAAGAGTTCTGTATCATCAACAGATGCATGCACTGCACCCCGCACCCAACTTTGCCTCAGAGTGGTAACAAGGGCTGGGGTCTGGCAACACTCCCACCCCTTGAGCAGCAAGCCAGGAGAAGCCTGGGATGAGAAGCAGGCAGAACTCTATAATCAGAGGTCCTGCTGGGGCCTATCCATGCCTTCCCCCTCTCCCCCCCCATTAATGTGCAAGGGAAGAGAGGGCTGCTCCAGTGCCCCATGGCTTCTAGCCTGAGCCACTGTAGGCATGTGCCTGAATTTCCTCAGTCCAGGGAGCATGTCTGACCAGTTACAAACCAGTTCAGCCTAGCCAGGTTAGACTAACCTGCAAAGATCTTACCAGTTCAGGCTCAGGCTTTGAATATCTGTCCCTAACCCTTGCGTTCAAATAAAATCTCTTTGTTAGGTTTGCAGAAAGACTGGTTACACTACCCAATTGCTTGGGTGACTATTAGCACAGCAGAGTAATGGATACCAAAATTTTACTAAATAAGGCTTGGCATAAATTCTGTTTTCACCATGTGATCGGGCCTTCTGTATTCCAGTCCTTTTCCTTGCATGACTGAGTGCTTGCCTTAACTTCAGTGCAATACTATGCACCCAAACACATTTCCTTTTTTTAGCACTTTGAATTAGATTTAGAACACAATAGATTGGTTAAATACCTTAAGAAAAGCTCCAAAATGCCATCTTAATGTATGGTTTCATACTATGCAGCTATTTATCTTGTGCTAAGAGGAAACTATAAATGTATTTTTAATGCCAAGAGTTGAGTTTAAAATGCATTACTTGTCCAGTGGGAATAAGTTTGAAAATTAGTAAGCAATTAGATTAGAAGGCAGATGCATTTTACTTACTGTTTTGAGTCTCAGGAGCCTTTCAAATATCCTGTTAGCATCACCTGTTCTTAAATCATAACCTTTTAAACTTTTACATAGTTACCTTTTAAATTAAAACAGTGGTTTTATGAAATGTAAAATTATCTATGTTTTGATGATATGGCTAACCTGCCCCATAAAATCTTAATTAAACTTGAAACCTGTTACTGGACTAAGTATGAGCTGGCAACAATATATATTTTACAGTTACACAGTTTATTTAAAGACAACTGAGATGTTGTTGGAAAAACTAATCTTTGAGTGTTGAAATTTTCCCCTGTGCAGAGTTCCAGTATTAGAGCTTCCTGACAATTAATTAGTTTTAATTAAGCTGTTAACCAGGCCTTAGTTGGGATTTAGGTAGTGAATAAGGTCTAGTTCTCATCCTCTGCACAGGGGTAAATTTTAGCATTTGTGGCTCCCTGTGCTATGTATTTGTGGCAGATGGAAGCATACGTGTTATCTATCATTTGGAGCCATTATTGAAAAATGTGGTTGGAAAAATATAGAAGTTACAAGCCAATATTTCTTACTATTTCAAGCTGAAAAGCAAGAACTTCATCAGGAGAGTGCAGAAATAAAATGTCTGACCTCTTTGTAACGGAGAAGTGGTGCATAAGCATTTATCGTTCACTCGGTTTGGTGTCAGTAGTAGGTTTGCCCAAGTGAGTGAGGCTGGATTAACCCTTTAGTGGGCCCTAGGCAAAACTAACCCATGGGCCCCTACTTACTTATATTCCTTTTGTTTTCACTCGATATGTAAAATAAGCACAACTAGGCCCCTTCTTCATTTAGGGCCCTAGGCATGTGCCTGGTTTGCCTGATCTGGCCCTGAGAGTGAGGATTTGGGCCTTGACACAAAGGCCTTGATCTTGGAGTTGGAATCATACCGCGGAACCTTTCAGTGAGGCTGTGCGCAGGAACAGACTCTAGCTGACTCGGCTAGTTCCAGGGTTTGGACCTTAAATTTGTAAAATTCAGGATTTCTTTTCAGTAGGACTAACCTGTGAATTCCATATGCAGACGAAGCTGCCAGCAAAGTCAATGAGAGCTTTGCTTGAGCATCAGTGGGAGTTTTTCCTGAGTAAAGGCTACCTCATAGGAAGCAACTTGAGGCTGAATTTCATTAGTGCTAACTAGTTGGTTATCAGATTTCCTTTTGTGGTGTGAATCATTTTATCTTTTCTTCATTTTACTGCAAAGAACAGATGGTATTTAAAGCTGTTTCCACAGCTGTTAGTTTTCTTAGAAATTGGCAGTGTTTATTCCTTTGGAAAAAATAAAGAGATATTCAGAAAGATAATTTGCTTGCTGCTTATAGCCCTTGCAAAACTTGAAGTGATTCCCATTTTCTCCATGTCAGTTTTTATTGCGTGTCATTGAAGAGCATTTTATCAGGTGTTCCAGACCATCTCTGCTGGCAGGAATTTCTCTGAACTACTGCAGAAGGAAACATCAAAAACAGTCCTCGGAGCATGTATGTTATTTTTCGGCAGAACTGAGGCAGAACATGGAAATTCACTTTTTAAAAATCTGTGTGGCTCTTTGCCATATATGCAGCATTTGAAATTCCTTTGACTGTTTTTCAGGGTGTGTATTCTCCACTGCCTGGTGCAATTCTGCTAATGAAAGGAAAGAGGAAAATAAAAGAGCATATATACCATAATATATAAAAATCAGATATAAAGTTGATTTCTACATGTAGCATTTTGTCTGTGCAGATGAAAATTGACATCATGGTGTTGGAATGTTGACCATGTTTTGCATTTTGCTAGCTGCTTTTACTGGAAAGCATGCGTTTCAAAGGGAGTTTTCAATTTTTATAAGTCTTTGCCTCTATAATAGTTCAGTCTTTATTTTGAATGTGGAGTTCAACTATGAATAAAATTTAACTCATGAAATAAGAGATTGCCCTGGAATAGAGGATGAATGAATAATGCATGCATGAAGTATTAATGTGTATACCTTCCTCTGGAAAAAAATGTTAAGATCATTGGTAATCAGGTCTACCACTCGCATTCAAGCTGAGAGCACTCTGTCCTCCGAGTAGGGCCCTTGATCGCTGTGGAGCTATTGCCAGCCCAGGGACCTCTGAATGTGTCAGATACAGGGCCTAACCCCAAGATGTTAATAGTAACTATATAGAAAACTAATGCTTTTAGAGAAGTTTCAGTATTCATTATTGTTGTATTGTTTGCTCTTATATTTGTTATAAATTAAAGCTTTAATTTAGCTTTGAGAAAACATGTAGAGACTGATTCAACTCATGTTATGTAAATCTTATACCAATCTAAATATTCTGGTTGCAGTAGAGCTAGTTTTGATTAATCTTTGTGAAAGTTGGATCAAAAATCAAGCCCTTAACACATTTACTTGGATACAATACTATGTTGAAGATAATTCACTGCCTCTGCTAATATTCCAAGGTGCTGGTCACTAGGACTATAAAAAGCTTTGGTAGCCAATTTGATTCAGAGGAGATTCGGCATGATTCAGCTGAATCTCTGAGCCTGAATTGAATTGGGAGACCCATTAATCTCTCCGAATTGAATCAGAAGCCTCCAAATCAATTCAGAGGGATTTGGAAATTTCGCCATAGATTGTACAGGCAGAGCCAGCAGCCCCAGGAGAAGCCGTGGCTCCCCTGGCTGCCCCTCCACTGGGGCGTGGCAGGCAATGCTGGCAGCCCTGGGAGAAGCTGCGGGGGCTGGGAAGCATGAGCAGGGAGCTGGAGGGGGGGGAAAATGATTGGGGAGCTGGGGGATTAAACTGGGCTTCCCCCCAGCTCCCGGTTCGATCCCCTGTCTCCCGGATAATTCCCCCTAGCCCCTGTGGCTTCTCCCAGGGCTGCTGGCTCAAGCTGTAGCTTGTCCAGCTGCCCCCCTGGCTGGAGCAAGGCAGGCAGTGCTGGCAGGCTTGGGAGAAGCTATGGGAGCTGGGGGAATGATTGGGGAGCTGGGGAATTGAACCAGGAACTGGCGGGAATGATCGAGGGGTGGGGGGAATGAACAGGGGCTTCCCCCCAGCTCCCTGATCATTTCCCCCACCCCCCGTGCCTCTCCCAGGGTTGCCAGCACTGCCTGCCTTGCCTGGCGGGGTGATGGGGGGAGCAGCTGGATGAGCTGTGGCTTCTCCTGGGGCTGCTGGGTGAAGCCAGGGCTCGTCTGGCTGCTCCCCTAGCTATTCCCGCTGGCACCGCCTGCCGTTATAGTCTCTAGCTGAATAAGATTCAGCGCTGAATATCTTCGGATTTGGATTTGGCCAAATCGGGACAGCGATTTGAATCACCAAATCGAATCACTGTCCCTCTGAATTGCTGAATCCAAAGCGAATACTTTCTACACAGGCCTACTAGTTCCATCCAGATTTACCACAATTTCCCCTCCACCCCCCCAATTCCCTGCACATACTTTATAATCCATTACTCCCCTGAGGTTTCTCAATCCTTCCAGCCCCTCCAGAATTCAAGAGTAAATTGGATGCTTATCTTGCTGGGATCCTATGACCCCAGCTGACTTCCTGTCCTTTGGGATGATCTCCCGAGGTCCCTTCCAGCCCTAATGTCTATGAAATCTATGAAATTCTGCTTGTGTTCACATACCCCTACACACAGTCCTCACCTGGGTTTCCCCCCCTCAAGCTTCCTTTCATTTCCTCTGATGCTTTTCTTGCCTTCTTAGTTCCATATGATCTCTGTGAGGAAGGGAGCTGGAAAGTCAAGAAAGGCCCTGGAAATGGCACCAGCCTGTCAACTTGACAAACTTATTTTCCAAATTGGATTATAATTGTTCCTAAACAAAGAATTATAAGATACTCTCCTGTCTCTTCAGCCCTCACTAT